>NW_026854806.1:0-39661 GCF_026571515.1 Ruditapes philippinarum | reverse complement strand
ACACCCTGTCTTAAACATCCACAAGAAATGAAATCAAGTTCTACTGCCAATGACCATAAAAAATTAACTTTGCAGGTTTGTGTTACCCTTGAACATCAAGTAACTTCCTGCAAAGTTGATTATATACCAGACATTTCTTGATAATATATAATGACAGCAAAGAATACCAAGTTATCTTGAATGCAGTAAAACAAATTTCAACAGAAGGTAGAATATGTTTCAAGAACATGAACATATAAATCCAACAGCTCTCTCAAAGATGCCTTGCAGAAATCAAAAACTTTTCGGCAAGAAATCAACCAAAATACTAGATGAAACTAGAGAGACAAACTGAAGATGCAGCTAAAGTCATAGAACAAGAAAACAACAAACATCTGAAAGCAGTAGAAACAAACATGTGAAGATATATACCAAATCGCTGAAGATATCATCAGACAAAAATCAAACAGCTCAACACAACAAAACAAGCTGACAAACTCTTCATTGATTTTAAAACTTGCAGAGAAACAAAATCAAAGATATAAAGGAAAAACTACTAACACTGTCATCCATTTGATATCAAAGGAGTACAACTTTCAATCAAATGATGTAATATCAAATCTGTTCAAAACAGAGAAGTCACTGGGTGCTTTGACACAGACAACTTTAAATAAAGAATGTCATCCTGTACAAATAAAGTCTAGAATATCTTCACATGAGGGAGAAATCTGTGCGAACACATCAAAAGATAAATTAAGATGCTGGATAACAGGAATGACTTTGATGGCTCCTGATCTTCTTATCATAACTGACTGCTTTAACAAAGCTGTAAAGATGGTGGATACCAGCAGTCAATCTGTGTCTGATCAACTACAACTAGATGATAAACCATGGGATATCACCACAGTAACCAGTAATGAACTTGCTGTCACACTTCCTAACATACAGACAATACAATTTATACCAATCTCATCAAACAAACTCATAAAGAAGCACACTGTGAAGGTTGGTGGGAAATGTTATGGTATAAGCTGTTACCAAGGTAAACTTGTTGTGTCATTTCATTAACCCTGCAAAACTTCAATCCTTGATATGAATGGTACAATACTGACAACAATTGAGTGGGAAAAAAATATTTTCAAATATCCATTTTATATCACATGTAACAGAAGTTCTATCTATGTATCTGACAGTGGCATGAAGACAGTACAAGGATAAAACTGGCAGGGTGATGTGAATAGGTAGTTATAGTGGTTATGATTGATCCTAGAGGAATGTCCACTGTCAGACGATGTACTGTCTTTGTGTAATGATTATAACAGAAATGTTATAGAAGAGGTATCAGGAGATTGTTCTACAGGAAATGTGGTGTGAAGAATCTGAAAAAGTCCATATGCTGTACGCTGGTGTGAGGAAAACAAAGAAGCTGTATTTCAGTAGTCGGCAAAAAGAATGAGAGAAAAAATGACAACTTTCTTTACATCTATAAAAAACTATCATAGACATGGGCAAAAATGTTAAATATTTTGACTATATCTACACACATACTACATTTTGTATATATGCTTACATGGCACTTAAATCCAATATAGCAATACTTTCTATGAAGTGTTTTTTAAAAAGTATAAATATAATTATGTAATCAGATTTTAAGCTTATTAAATAAGGGCAATGGGTTTAATTACTGTGATTCTCAAAGACCCCATAATTCAGTGCTTTTCATAAAAAATTGGGTTTTTTAATGCCGATTTTCAAAAGGCCCTGGTCCCATTCACAAGAAACCAGAAAAGACAATGTGTTTGTTAAGAAGTCATTGTAGTCATATACCACTGAAGATCAACACAATAGTGGATCCACTTAACTAGCTTTTCTGATAACTAACTGGAAACAACCAATTTCTAAATGCAAGTGAGTTACTACTAATTCCTACCTGATTTCTGAATCAGTTTCTGCATTTTACTGGTTCCACACCAAAGTTCTGGTTCCCAGTAATTTGCATAAATACAGGCATTTTACACAATTTTGTCATTCTGCTGCAAATTTTTGGAAAAGAAACATCTATAAAATCTCTCTAAGGTTAATTAATTATTTTATTTATTTATTTTAGGCACTTTGGCATTTAAATAAACCTTAGAGATTATCTAAAATCACTGAAAATTTTTGATCAATTTTTGTAAGTTATTTTAGTAATTTTTTTTTTACAGAATTAATTAAGATTAATTTATATTCTTATCATTGTTTTTAAATGGCAGCCATCTTAAAATTACAAGATTTCATTTTTGTTGCATAAGATTTAAACAGGGCTTGCTACTATTCAGATTTATTAATTTTAATAGCACAGAATCATAAGGTTATTTTTCATATTTTCATTTTTAACAACTTTTAACTGGTTTAAATCTTGTAAGTAAGTAAGTAAGTAAGTAAGTAAGTAAGTAAGTAAGTAAGTAAGCAAGTAAGCAAGTAAGTAAGTAAGTAAGTATAAGTAAGTAAGTAAGTATAAGTAAGTAAGTCAGTATAAGTAAGTAAGTATAAGTAAGTAGGTAAGTAAGTTTAAGTAAGTATAAGTAACTAAGTATAAGTAAGTAAGTATAAGTAAGTAAGTAAGTATAAGTAAGTTTAAGTAAGTAAGTAAGTAAGTAAGTAAGTAAGTATAAGTAAGTAAGTAAGTAAGTAAGTAAGTAAGTAAGTAAGTAACTAAGTAACGACTTTATTTAATGAGGCAACACAGTTGGGCAAGCCCAGTCTTCCCTGTGGGCCTCAACAATATACAAAACAATTTACAAAATATAATACATCAATAAAAGATTAAATAATAACACAAGTAGCTTTCATTATTATACATCAACACTGACATACTTTGGTTTAAATATTAAAAGTTTATATTACAGTACCTATTGTCAACTTGTTTAGTTTTAAGAAACTATTAGTTTAGTGTAAATAAAAACTTAGTTCATTAAAAATTTGGTTGCTTTAAATTTATTCCAACATTTTTTATTATTTCCCTTTGCATTCAAAGGGTGGTGTCAATCTGACGATTAGATTTTTCCCCAGTACTCCTGAGCAAACTAAGAACATAACAAAAATAAATATAAGGTAAAAGGTAACTAAATTCTATTTATAGAAAAAACAAAGGCCTTAATAATTTTCAACACCACAACCAATGGTGCTAAAGTGGGATCAATGCCTGCTTCTAGGAGATACAATCCATCAATAAGGAAGTAAATCATAAAACAAAACGATAGAAACAGTGATACAGTGTTTGAGACAAACTTTTGATTAACTGTAAAGAACAGTGTTCGAACATCGAAAGCTTTAAAATATATACATTGATAGGTTTCTAATTTCTATTTCATTTTTCTGAATTCATCAATGTAAAACATATTTAGGTATATTTGGTCTTTTTCAAAAGTGTTTTTTTATATATATTTTTCGTAATTCATTATATAGAGAACATTCTAAAATAAAGTGAAATTCATCTTCCAAAATAAAACAATTTTTGTATCATCAAAAGGTATAGCACTAGGTTTATTCCTCCTGCCAGTTTCAATCTCGAGTCTATGTGAAGAAACTCTAAGCCGGGACAGAGCATTTCTAAATGTTTCAATATTAATACAGTTTAAATACTTTTGAAATTTAAAATTTGCAAAAATTACATATGTACGAGCTTGAGTTGAGTTATTTATTTCTGAAAACCAATTTTGGATAAAAACATCATTTACTCTTTGTTTTACTTAACTAATTAATACAACTATATTGCCTACGCCTTGAGAATAAAACCATACATCATTAAAACCAAGTAACTGTAATAAATCTCTAACAATTCTAACCCATGTTTTTGTTTGGTCTTACCTGTAACTCTCTGTACAATAAATCATAAACTATTTTAACATATTTTATATTTTTAAGCTGTATAATTGTAAGCCAGTATTTTATTACACTTACAATTCTTCTGCATTTCAAATTTGTTATCTCTGAAGCATAGTTCAACATTGGTGAGATTAATTTATCAGAAAGGTCTAGTTTATGTTTCACAGTTATATATGGGAATTTAATCAAATCTAATTGTAATTTATATAATGCATTCAAGGCCTGACCAGATAGTGTTTCAACAGAAGTATTAAAAGATCCACCAGTTGTAAAGACTACTCCTAAATAAGTAAACCTTTCGGCAATTTCTAAATTTTCTCCTTTATATACGAATGAAATGATATGTCTTAGTCTGCCTTTTCTGAAAATCATTACTTTAGTTTTCTTAATATTAACAGTAAATCTCCACTTATCACACATAATTCTCCAATAACAATAAAACCTTTTTATGTAAGCCTTCTTCTGTTTTAGAAAGAATAACGATATCATCTGCATATAAAAGTAAAAACAATTTTTAAGAAACCTAAATTAACACCTTCAAATTCATTCATAATAAATATTCTTTCTATGTCATTAATGATAACAGGCGAACAAAAAAAAGGTGATAAAAACTCTCCTTGTGGGGCACCTTGCACACACATGAAAATTCTTCACTCAAAAACATTTTGATATTTTTATTCTGGACCTTACACTTTCATACATTGATTTAAAAAACGTCTAACATTTTACCTCTTACACCATATTTAATTAATTTAAACCATATAATATCTCTAACTTAATAGTCAAAACCCATAGTAAAAATCAACAGACGCAGCATATAGTTTCTTATTGTTATTCAACAGATACGTAATAAGGCCATGCAAAACAAAAGTGTTATCTATGGTTCCCATTTTGTTGTCTAAAACCGGACTGAGCTTCAATGTAAACGTGATATTTTTCTGCCCAAGTTTTTAATCTATCATTTAAATTTTTTGTAAATAAATTACCAAAAGAACTTTATAAAGTTATTCCTCTATAGTTATATATTTGTATTATATGTTTCCTTTTTATAAATTTAATTGGTCTGTCTTGTCACATTAGTTTTGTCTATATATTTTGTATATTATTATAAACTAAATAACTAAATATTATTATAAACTAAATATATTACTATATTATTATTAACTATGAGAATTTTTGTATCACATGTGCAGATCCATATTATATGTGTAATTTATTGTATATTGCTGTATTTGTATTCATGAAAGATTCTGTATTTATTTGACAAAGTTTTTATTCCCGCGTTAACGTCACGTTCTGTTTAGCGTATAGTTAAACGGACGTTGCGTCATTTGTCATTTGTTATGTTATAAACGTCAATTTTTTCTGAAGAAGACTAAACGTCGAAAGCTTAAGAAAAGCGTTTGTTTTTATTGAACTGATTATATATGTATATATAAATAGAAACTCGCAATGCATTCTATAAATAGAAACACGCAATGCATTCAATAAATAGAAACACGCAATGCATTCTATAAATAGAAACATGCAATGCATTCATATACATATACAAACACACTTATAAATATTTATGGTCATTTAATGCACAAATCTGTGAAAATTCAGTAATTTAACCTTCAAGGTCAAGGTCATTAGAGAGCCAAAGTCAATTTGAGTTTGATAAACATGAAGGTCTTGTCCTTAAGAATGTTCTGTTAAAATATGAAGTTGATCCATTCAGTAATAGCAAAGTTACAGCCAGTTACAGCCAAAAAAAATGAAAATTTCAATAATTTGACCTTAAAAGTCAAGGTCATTTTTGAGTGAAGGTCAAGGTCTGTCTGATTATTTTTAAGGGTTATCCTTGAAGATTATTAAGTTCAAGTTTGAAGACAATCCATTCAAAAATAAACAAAGTTACAGCCAATAATAGCCAAAAAAAAATGAAAATTTCAATAATTTGACTTTCAAAGTCAAGGTCATTTATGAGTGAAGGTCAAGGTCTGTCTAGTTATTGTGAAGGGCTATCCTTGAAAATTATTATGTTCAAGTTTGAAGACAATCCCTTAAAAAATAACAAAGTTACAGCCAATAATAGCTAAAAAAATTACAATTTCAATAATTTGAACTTCAAAGTCAAAGTCATTTATGAGTAAAGGTCAAGGTCTGTCTGGTTATTTTTAAGAGATATCCTTGAAGATTATTATGTTCAAGTTTAAAGACAATCCATTAAAAAATAATAAAGTTACAGCCAATAATAGAAAGAACAAGCAAAATTTGGACTTTTGACCTTGAAGGTCAAGGTTAGTGTGGTCTTCTGAAAGGTCTTGTCCCAGGGGTTGTTGTGGCCAATTATGAAGACAATACAAATACACCAAGAAATGAAAAAGTTATGATCCAGATACAAGTTTGCGGACGGCAACGGCAACACCACCAGGACTTTAACAATACCTCTACTTTTTTAAAAAAAAGTCGAGCTAAAAATGTATAGCAGAATACAACTGCTGTTAATTTTTGGGAAAAGTTGAGGAATTATTTTCTTATGTGAATAAAATATGTAAGTTAACCGTACTTGATCAATCCACTGTCTTGTAACAACTCTCTACTTAGATTGAGTGGAATGTCTTCACTGTCAACAACTCCTGTAGGTATTAAGAAATTTACAAAATATTAATAATAAATCAAAACAAATCTTCATTTGATGTCAAAAGTCTGAATATGTTATTTTCTTTGACTAAATCATTTAGTTTTAATTATGTTTTACTGTATTCATATACACAAAATATACAATTCCACAATTTTACAAACATATTCATCTAGACAGTGTATATAAAAAAGCATAAAGAAATTATGTTGAAAAAATTTAAAAATCATTAAAATATTAAATCTTAGTTTTGACATATTTGATGTCAATAGATTGGACATGTTTTTCTTTATCTTTATTTATTCATTTGTTTTATGTTTTACATTGCATCAATACAGTATAGGTCATATTGCATCTTTCCAGCTTTACTGGTACAGGAAGACCTTAGATGTCCTTCCATGCACTATTTCAGGAACCTGAGTAAAACTATAGATTTTTCATAAGCTAGCTCTAAGCTTCCTCACATGAAAGAATATAAAGTAACTGTTCGGATTCAAACCCAAAGCTGTGTTCAACAAGCGGTTCTAAGTCAACCACCTTAACCACTCAGTCACGAACACCCCTACATATTTTTTTAACATTTACCAAATCATTCTAGCAATCATGTCCTCTGTTACCTTTCTGCTACATTTATATAATTATGAACATACACTGCTATGTCATTGAATATGTATATATTACATAAAAATCAGGTTATAGAGAACTATTGTCCTTTTCATAACTGATGTGACATTTCTGTTCTGTCCCTATGTAATAAATTCATTAAATTCATTTAGTAATACAGCAATCACATGTTTTTTTAAAATATAAATTCAACATTATTTATGACATCATATTCTGGTGCAAGTTTGTCAATTTTACATATGAAAAAGATATACCTTTCATAAAATCTGAGCCATTTTGGAAGTATTGTGTTGGATTTGGACATGATCATAACTTTCCTACTGTACAGTTGTAGACTAACTTCTGTCTCACGACTCATGTCAAACAATGCTGAAATTATACATCTTAGACTCACGACTCATGTCAAACAATGCTAAAATAATAAGGGGTTTCTTTATTGAATTGTAACAAAACAAGAAAATTGAAAGCCTTGTTAATTTTTACTATATTTACCAATTGAAACTAGAGCTATCACTAAAGGTGTTTAATACCCCCCACACATCCTTTGTTTACGATCAAGTGCCAAGTCACAATGATATGATGTTTTTAATTGACATATTACACAAAACTTTTTATACCAAATAAATATTGTTCTTAATTTAACAAGGAAAAGTAACTAAGGACAATAACTTTTAAATTCCTATAGATAGAGTTATTGTTCTTGTGCACTGCACTTCCTCTCATTGTGCTTGACCATTGTATGAAATTGTTTTGAAATCCAATCAGTACTTTACAAGTTATACTCCGGACAAGGTTACAAGTTATACTCTGGACAAGGGAAAAAATACAAAGGGCAATAACTCTGCAATTACTCTAGATAGAGTTATGATTCTTGTGCACTGCACTTCCTCATATTAAGGTTGACCATTGTATGAAATTGTTTTGAAATCCAACCAGTAGTTTACAAGTTATACTCCAGACAAGGAAAAGTAACAAAGGGCAATAACTCTGTAATAAGTCAAGATGGAGTTATGGTTCTTGTGCACTGCACTTACTCTTATTGTGGTTGACAATTGTATGAAATTGTTTTGAATTCCAACTAGTTCTTTTCAATTTATGCTATGGACAAGGAAGAGTAACAAAGGGCAATAATTCTGTAATTACTCTAGACAGAATTATGGTTCTTGTGCACTGCACTTCCTCATATTAAGGTTGACCATTGTATGAAATTGTTTTGAAATCCAACCAGTAGTTTAAAAGTTATATTCTGGACAAGGAAAAGTAACTAAGTGCAATAACTCTGTAATTCCTATAGATAGAGTTATGGCTCTTGTGCACTGCACTTTCTCTTTATGTGCTTGATCATTGTATGAAGTTGTATTGGAAAAGGAAAACGCAAGTACCGCTCGACCGACCGACTGACCAACCGACCGACCGACCAACCACCGGGTGACTCCTATATACCCCCAAAACTTGGTTTTGGGGGTATAATTAAGCTTAGCAGTTTGTTTTTCTTGAATGTTTTGTTGATTGTAAATTCGGCTTACTTTCAACTGGATTCCTTTGTCAGTCTGCAGAAAAAAAAAAAAATTTTCATAATCATTCGGACTTTTTCTAGTACAATACTTTAAAGCTCCAACCAATTTTAACTAGCACCAAAATCTCTAACAAAAGTTGTAAGCAAAACATTGCTAGAGCTGGTGACTATTTTCCTACCTTTTATGCTAGCCCAAATGGGATTTTATTAGACTCGGTCTCATGCTTTGCTTATTTTTTTTGCAGACTGCTTTGTAACAGGTGTTTTAACACTATACTGATGAAATCACTTTATCATATGGTTATACCATACCTCCAAACAAGAGCTGTCGGTATAGTAAAAAAACCATATGTCAATGGACTTTGAAAATATTTGAGGTATTACAAAAACGTTAACGTAAATTCTAAGTCGAAAAGGGGCATTATTCTGTCAAAATGCTCGATACAGTTACCTCCCCCTGTCTACAGGTTGGGGTCATGATGGTGAACAAGTGTGCAAAGTTTCAAAGCCATATGTCAATGGACTTTGAAAATATTTGAGGTATAACAAAAACTTTATCATAAATTCTAAGTCGAAAAAGGGGCATAATTCTGTCAAAATGCTCGATACAGTTACCTCCTTCTGTCTACAGGTTGGGGTCATGATGGTGAACAAGTGTGCAAAGTTTCAAAGCCATAGGTCAATAGACTTTGAAAATATTTGAGGTATTACAAAAACTTTAACGTAAATTCTAAGTCGAAAAAAGGGCATTATTCTGTCAAAATGCTCGATACAGTTACCTCCCCCTGTCTACAGGTTGGGGTCATGATGGTGAACAAGTGTGCAAAGTTTCAAAGCTATATGTCAATGGACTTTGAAAATATTTGAGGTATTACAAAAACTTTATCATTAATTCTAAGTCGAAAAATGGGCATAATTCTGTCAAAATGCTTGATACAGTTACCTCCTTCTGTCTACAGATTGGGGTCATGATGGTAAACAAGTTTGCAAAGTTTCAAAGCCATATGTCAATGGACTTTGAAAATATTTGAGGTATTACAAAAACTTTAACATAAGTGGTTACGCCGACGTGGACATCAACGCCCACGCTCGGGTGACTACAATAGCTCTACTTCTTCTTATCGAATAGTCGAGCTAAAAATGTCCGATGATGACAACATTACTTTAAAAGACAATCGAAAATTAAGACCATTTTTCTTCAGCACCAAGAGCAGTCTTATAAGTGGAGTTCTACTGTAACTGTTAAATTTAGATTAAACAGTATTGAAAAATCAAATAAAATTAAGACTTTTTCAAAAAAAAAATATAAGAATTTATAAGAAGAAGGATGTGAAGTTATAAGAGACAAAATGTATCATACACAATGTGCAAAAAATATATAACCAAGTTTTCTTTATATATATAGTGAAATCCCTTAAAATTCAAATGGACTGACCAAAATTCAAAGCAAGACATATTCATAACACAATTTCTAATTTATCATATTATGCCCTGTGGTCTGGAGACCGCAGGGTATTGGTACGCGGCATGGAGGAGCACGTGACCTGTTTTCGGTCATGGAGGAGCACGTGATCTGTAAACCTTACATAATTGGTAAATTGACCCTTTCGAAAACCTGGCTAAATACCGTTTGCCGGTACGTGACGGATTTACCTCTAGGGAAATAGGCAGAATTACATCTAATTAGAACAAAAAAACTATTACGTGATATTTCTAATTTTCTATAAATATTTTACCGTTTAAGGTTGAAAAACTTGAATGATGTGTTTGAAAATTATCAATGTTTCTTTAATATGTATCTCAAATTTACAGACAATAAATTGTTTATACTGAAAATCTACAAAATTGAAATATTCGATCGTAGTGGCATCTGCCATAATAAATAGAGATATTTTCTGCGTAAACTTGTTTATTTACTTTATTTTTTTGCTCGGAATTATTCATAAAATGGTAGGCCTATTTAATCATTTTCTTAAAAAGAAATAATTGTTTTATGTTCGCCCTTCTCCGGTCATCAACGGTCACCAGTTTCCAAAGACCTTCTTCTATATTGATCGACTATATGCTGTCCCCCCAAATAATGTTGAAAATAGTTAAATGAAATATCTTATATCTTATATCATTAAAAATGATCCCCGCAGGAAATCATTTTACTTGTACCCACATGGTTTGTATTTAGGTACATAGAAAATGGCATTTATATTTAGCGGGGCATCTGTCTTGTAATGTAAACTGTATCTAGGTACGTACGTCGTATGTGTTGGCGATCAGTCTGTAGAACTCTTCATGCATTTCTTCAGTTACATCCCTTGGTTCACAGGAACTTGAAATTTTATCAAATAACCAATATTAATGATAATATCCATATATACCCCCTATATACTATAAATAAACATATAATTATTTATAGTATATAGGGGGTATATTTGGATATTATCATTAATATTGGTTATTTGATAGAATTTCAAGTTCCTGTGCTTGGTTCAACCGTCCAAAGAGCTTATACAGACGGGAAAGAGATCATCATTTACTTTTATTATTTTTTTGTTTGTTTAGTGTTATTGTGTTGCAGATCATATAGCAACTTTCCTGCTGTTTCTTTCTTTTTTCTTTTTTTTCAGTTATAGAGATTGATTTTTGTTGGGTCTTTCATCACACTAATACAGCAAAGGTCATATGACAACTTTCCAGCTTTACTTGTCGAACACCTCCTCAGGTGCCCCACAGTGTATTTTTTCAGGCTCAAGTTGGTACCTTAGTAGAACCACTGAGATTTTGTCTGCTAGCTGAATAGCTTCCTCACATGAAATAATCCAAGGTCCCTAACAGGATTCAAAATCGCTTACCAAAAAGGACATTTTTTTCCCACCAAGAATAGTGCTAATGCATTTTTTTGCGCATTATTATCTGCAGAAGTCCCCAGATTATTCAATCCACCACTCTGCTGTTTGGACTTTAAATGGGTCCTCTTGCTTCTACTGATGTTGATGTTACCCTCTATAATTTTTAATAAAACGTTCCCTAAATTGACAAAAAGAATTCAAATTACCTGTACAACATTAACTTTCTTGCCATTAAGGTAGATATCAACTCCAACAAAGTTACTGTACATGTATTTTGTTATTACATCTGTAAAAACAGAAGGGAAGTACATATAAGAAACATCTAGAACTCCGCGAGTCGGATGTGTCGCCTTGTGAACAGTATAAGCTGTCACTTATGCATTTTCCACTTAAATATTGATTATTTATAAACACGGCTCTAACAATGTACATCCCGGATTTATATTACATTACATTGTAATATAAATCCGTGATGTACATGTACCTTAAACTTTAAGGGCATTTGAACTGATTGTAACAATGTTACATCACAATTGATGTAGCTTGAATAGCTTTTATTGTGTAGGAGAATTGGCCCGACAAAAATAAAGTAATATAATTAACAAAAGGCAAAAACTCTAAAATCATGAAGTATAGTGCATTGCACTTCTTCTCAATAAGATCCTATGAAGTTTCAAGTCCATAGCTCTTATAGTTTAGGTGAAATGGCTGAGACAAAATTAAGTATTATCCAGGAACAACCAAACTTTAATGAGTTAAGCTGTTGTTAGCCAGTAATAAATGGAAGGGGAAATTATGCTTTAAATTAATTTAAGCTTTTAATGTATACCTATTAACATTTATTCATTTTAAGGGTGGTACATTTTCAACAAGTCTTAATCTTTCTTTGAAAAACAATAAAAACGCTATGACCCAATAGGGTTACTCCTAGGAATATATTTACCTAAATTCAAACAGCAGGGTAATCATCACTGAAGAATTTGTTCAAGATAAATCAGGGCTACTAAAAATTGTAGAAAATTTCACAACAGTCTATTCAACGATTTTCAACAGTTTTGTTTTCAAGATTTTAAAAAATCTACACTAAATGTTATAAAATATGTACAGTGCAATGAATTTGTATGACTACTGTGTATGTGTATAAAAAGGGCAGTTAAAGGTGTCACTTCTTAGTACGCTATTTGGGGTGCAAAATGGTAAAGAATCCAATCATTACAGGTATTTACCTTCCCCACTTTATAATATAACCAAATATGGAATCTTATCTAGATATGCCAGGTGGTATCGCTTACAAAAGATTTATTCTTCTACAATCATCACATAAAATCAACTTGATAACAATTTAATATTTCATTGATAAGGACCCCAGCGAAAAAAAGGAAATGTTTTGTCCCGACATTGATAATTGTTCATTTTCTAGGTTTAATACATTCTTTATAATACTGCACGTTTGTAACGTCGCTTTTCATTGGATAATCATGACGTTTATATAGTTTTATATACACAGCTGCTGTTGATTTATGAAGAATTCTCACTTTTTCACTAAAAATGATACTTGCTATATTATAAATTTGTTATAAAGATTTCTGACAGGTTATATGACCATATATAAACGGTTGTTTGCCATATAACCTTTGCCTAGCGACTAGGGTTATATTTCCAATCAACCATTTAATATACAGGGCAATATAACCTGTCAAAAATCTTTATAACTATAATAAACCCTTAAATATGAAGTATATACAGTACATTAAATTTTGTTGTTCCTTTACCTGATCTGAAAGTGATTATCCTTTGCAACCAGTATAGAACCAGGCAAGCTAAGATTTCTGCTCGGCTCTCTGTTTTGCATTGAAATGCTGAAATGATGGACCCTTCAACATAGAATGAACTGTGCCAAATTCAAAGCCAAGTTGGAATGAATTGATCCATATTCAAAGTCAAGTTAGTCCAGTACAGGAATTAGCAAGGGCAATATGCACTTTTCCCTTCTGTGATTAGATTTACTGAATATCACTTAACAGTTGTTCTAAATATATGCAAACTGAAAATAATGAAATGTACTGTTCTAGAAATTAACTGTTATTGACTTATAATGTTATAAAAATAGGCTATATAACTATGTTTTTTTTTGTAAATAATATTGATCATGAATAACACCATAAAAACACATGTAATTCTAAGGGTAATGGGTTCTTTGCACCCAATGTGCCAATAAAAATCCAGTTCTTAGCCCCAGAAATTTTCCATGGTTACTGTTTTACAGTTTATCGGAGGGAGTAGAAAAGAACAGTTATGTTCATTATCAGGTATTTTATTGCTTTGTTTATCTTGCAAGTTTTGGTGAAATAAGCACTTTAAGTATCAAAACAATAAAGCATGATGAAAGAAAAATAAACAAGATATTACATAAAAAAGCTTTATTTTTCAAGAAATAAGTAGAGTATAAATATATATGGTACAATTGAGACTTAAATATACAAAACAAACAAAAATCATGTCTCATTTACATGACATTGTCTTTATACAAAATCAAATATCAATAATAAGTCATGACAAATAAGGTAACATTATCTACCCTACAGCACCAGACATTGACAATTTTAATATAAAATCAGTTAAATAATCACCCTAGATAACCGGCAACAGAAAGTACAAGATAAGATGTGTGGCAATATTCAATTTTCAGAAATGCTTTTTATTTCAGCCATGAGAAAATATTATTATGTAGCCAGAATTTTAATTCTACTAATGATTTACTCCTTACTACAAAATAACAAGAAGACATTTTCTCTATGTATTCCTGATAATAAAATATTCACATCCTGCAGTAAGAATGACCTGTTTGACGGTATGAAAACTACATGTATGAATATCAGCTCAAAATGAGCTTGATGGAAAAATGAATGAAAAAGCTACACTAAAATAACAGTTACACGAAAAACAAGTAAAATGTAGAAAAACCTTCGGAGGACATTAACTTGATAAGAATCCCACTTTGTGGAAATGAACTCGAAACATGAAATGTATTTGTACTGGAAGTGAATAAGACCCTGCATGCTTCCACTTTTATTCACTTCCTTTATATAGTTTTACTGTTAGAAAGAACCTACCTTAAACATAGAAAGTTCAAAGAGAACTTCTGGCACAATCAACGTCTTTATGACAATGTGTACTTACTATGAACATTTAATGTGACAAAACTATGGTGTACTAGTGAAAAATATGTACTGGCCATTATACATGTATAATTATGCAAACTAAAATGCAAATTATATATAAATATATCTGATCATTGGTAAATTTTTTTTAACTGAATATGATAAGAAAGATTCTTATTCACTACTTGAAATATAATAAAATAAACAACAACTATGACTAACATTGATTTCAGCCCAAAAAGCCTTCATAAATTTAAAATATCTGATTTATCTGATACAAAGTATGTTAGGAAAATTTCATCAAAAGTTAATTTGCAATGAAATCTGACATTAACTGAATCAAATACATAGACATAAGAAAATTATGCAGCTTTAAGAACATATTGCTCAATATGAGGCTAATTTCTTTGTTGCGGGACAAAAATCTTCTTCAGGACGCCTTTATGACAGTCACCCGATGTTCATGGGCATCATAATTGCTGACTCATACATGATATTTAATGCATTTCATCACTTTCTTTCTTTAAATAAGGAGACATTTTGTGAATAGCTTTTTCATGTGTAAAAGAATATAAAACTGCCAACAAATCCATACTTATACAGCTAAAAATAACTAACTTCATCTGATGTGATTGGCTCTACTGTCATGGAAAAAAATAAATTTTAAGTCTTAAACTTATCATGAACTGTAAACAAAGCATATATCCGAGACAAAAATAAACAAAATCTCTTTAAAAAAAGCAAATAAATAAATGAAAGACATAACATTGCATTTAAATAGCACTAGTTACACAATAAAGATCAGCACTGTAGAATATCTTATAATACAGCAAATACAGTTTCCATGGCAACAAGACACAAAATAAAACAACAATAGTGTTTTTGTTGTTTTTTTGTACAAAATTAGCAAACTCTAGTCAGTTAAGACAGAGAAAGAAAAATTAAAGCTGATAATCTTAGCATTTCATTACATAATATTATAAATCGGAACAACTCACAACTGTGACGCATGGGTGATTCAAGTTGGTGACCTACTTTAACCACGTAGCCATTGTAAAGTTCAAAAACAAATTTTCCCAAAACCCTTTAGAAAAATAAAGAGAGAAAAGGGGGTAAAAAGAAAATGTTTTAAAAAATTAAAAATTTTTGGTTCTGACCCCATAAAAAATGGGACTCCTACAAATAAATTTAAATGTAAGCTTAAAAAACCTTCCAAAAGGCAAAAAAAAACGTCAAGACGGGAGGTACTATACATTTTTACTTTAAAAAGGGAGTCCAAATTGAAACACTATTATCATGTATAAATACATTTTAATTTTCGATTTTTTTAATTTCAATTTTTTCCCAAATTGGAAAATTTTTTAAAGCAATTTTAGATCACCAAATTTAAAAATTTTATGGCACAAAATGGGCATCTATATAGAAACTTTCACTTTTTAAAGGGCTGCATGCCTCCAAAATTTCAAAAAAACCCAAACTTGAAATGAAAAACCCAAAAAATTTTAAAAAAAACATAAAAGATAAAAAGACTAAAAGAAATAATTTTACTTGTTTCCCCACGATTAAAGACTAAATTTTCTTTAAATTCCCCCAAATATTTTAAAAGGTATTACTAATGTAGTAAGGGCTATTTTCACATATTTTGACCTCTTTATGGTAATCTACATGGTTTGTAAAAGCTATTTGAAATGTGTAAAGTACTTTCTTTGTTCACCTAACAATATTTTACCTTAAAATACACTAAATTTTCATGATAATTAGCATGAATCAGGAGGCATGCTGCTTTCAGATTGCCATTTGGTGCTGTCTTAAGAGCAGATCTACATATCAATAACTACAATTGATAATAGACAAACAACTAAATCTGACAAATATACATATAGTTAACTTTTATATAATTACAATGAAATTTTTTTATGTCTTGTTAGGTCTTTAAACATACTGATACTGTCAAAAGAATATCATAACAAAATTCAACTTAAAAACAACTTAAACTAAGGGAGACAACTTGCACAGTTTAACAATTGCTCTGATACATATATACGATAAAAGCAAAAAATAAAAATCTCATGTACAGCAATCATAACATAACAAATAAAAGGCATCGTCAAATGTATAATATATTTATAATCTGTAAGTATATCAATTATAATTCTGATAATAAATTTAAAAAAGTGGTAGCAGTAAACTGCCCACCTTTCAATCAATGTCCTGCAAACATTTATAATCTCAATCAACTTCATTTTCATATATATAACTGCATTTTAACTCCTACATGTATTATGTTCTCAATCTGCTCCATTCCTAATTTATTAGGTTTTTATTATGTTCTGTTCAGATCCAATTCAAGTAAGTTTTTTATCATGTTCTGATCCCATTGGTTAGATTTTTATCATTATGTTTTGATCCCAATGGTTAGATTTATATTTTTGTTCTGATCCCACTGATTAGATTTATATTACCAAGTACTGACCAATACCAATCAAAAAGGTTCTCATTCTATTCTCTCTAAGTACTGACCAATACCAATCAAAAACAAGTCATTTTTTTCTAACAAAGATGCCAATAACAATACATCATAGCATATCAACACTTCAAAAGTTTGCATATGCCTTGAGACATGTACTGGCAATAGCACTCCACAGGAGTATTACCTGTCAATACGTCATGTTATATAAGCCCTCTATATAATGCTCATTAATGGTAAAACTATGTGATCTAAAAAGTTCTTACAGCTTAAAATTTCTTACAGCTTAAAACTATTTTTTTAGTTAACATTGTCTAAGTTTCTTCAACATGTATTCAAAACAACTAATCACTATGTATTGATATCATATCAATATTGTTCTGATCCCATTGGTTAGATTTTTATAACATTATGATCCCAGTAGTTAGATTTTTATCATGTTCTGATCCCATTGGTTAGATTTTTATCCAGTTCAAATCCCATTGGTTAGATTTTTATTATTGACTGATTCGATTGGTTAGATTTAGATTCTGCTCTGATCCCACATAATAGATTTCTATATGTTTTGTTCTGAAACCAGTTGTTAGATTTTTATTATGATCTGCTCTGTTCCCATTGAACAGATTTGTATTACGTCTGTTCTGTTCAATTCACATTTGCTTAATTTGAATTATATCTTTTTTTATATTTTTTTCTTATCCCTTTGGTAGATTTATATTATGTTCAGATACCATTGGTTAGATTCATATGTTCTGATCCCATTGGTTAGATTTCTATTATGTTTAGTTCTTCTCTAATACCATTGGTCCTACTTATGTATATGATCGAGTATTGACATATGAATTGACCTACTGTATTCTAATTAGCCGTGCAGTTCTCATTCTATTCTCTACCAAGTACTGACCAATACCAATCAAAATCAAGAGTCATTATTTCTTACAAATTGCCAATATCAATAATGACATATCGTTACCAACCAACATATGAAAAGTTTGCCCATGTCTTGATAAGAGACATGTACTGGCAATATCACTCCACAGAGTCTAACAGTATAACCTGTAAATCTGCCCTCTATATTGCTCAATTGGCTAAACTATGTGATCTAAGAAGTTCTTACAGCTTCTAAATTCATTTTATTTTAGTTAACATTGTCTAAGTTTCTTCAAAACTAATTCAAAACTACTAATTACAATTTCTTGATATCATATCGATATGGTTCTGTTAATTGTTACCCTGCTGGAACCAAAAGTGATCAGACTTTGCCAGGCAAGCTTTTCACATCTGTTCAGTTGATTTTATACAAATTCAGCAGGTTACGGTTTTAAAGCTGACCGATCAGACAAGACCAGTTGAGTTTAAGCTTCACTATGTGCACTCACTGGACTAGGTTTGAAGTAGTCCGCTGGGTAGAGACCAGTTGTGCCGTCCGCTAGCATTCCTACATACCATCCTGGGTGGTCACACTGGAAAAAAAATTTTTTTTTTATTTAAAGATTAATAAAAAAATTTTAAACAAACTCATAAATTTTCACAATAAAAGCCTGTTTGGACATCCCCCCAACTTTTATCATGCTGGAAGTTATATAAAAGGAACAAAAAAAGGGGAACACCTTCCAAAAAATAATTTTAGGTTTATCATACTGCAAACACCCCCCACATCCATATTGTCAGGAAATCAGTCAGCGGCCCCGGAGAAAATTTCTGGGGAAAAATAAAAATCTGGGAAATTTTTATTGTATTAAATTTGTAAAAATTGCCACTCAAAACATTTGGGCAATTTTATTCCCAAAAATTTTACAAAATCCAAAATTTCATTTGCATGGAGCATAAAAAAAGTACAATTTCATTGGAAAAGAGGCACATACATTCAACACTAGGGTTTTGCAACTGAAATTCCGCTTTTAGGTTTGGTCCCTGGAGTTGTTTGGGAAACCCCATTTGGAGAGCCACTTCCTGTTTCTATAGCTTTATGAATGACAGGAAGTAGGCTTTTTCCATGTTTTGGGGGTTTACTATCCTGATTTTTCTGTTCCCGAATCCTCTGAGGTTTGGAAGGCCTGTCAGGCTTTGGACTTAGGCTATCATTTTCCGGCTCATTTTTATCATGTTTTGAGCTCACAAAATCTCACCTTTTTAACATATGTAGCTGGTACCCATCCTACCAGCTTCGTACTGTCATTTATACCTCTCATCCAACCATTTTTATTGCCACACTCTTTACACAGGATTATGTCCCCTTTCCATATAGTAAGCTCTGTGTTTACACGGGCTACAAATGGGTACAGCACAACATTTGTGTGTCCTCATCTAAAAATACAGAAAATAATTGTTATAGACATGTAATATACCAAACATGTTTCAATATGAAAAAAACAAAGCCTTTTTTTCTTCAAGTCAATATGAGTAAATTTAACACAAAAATATCTATTAACACATTCCTAACCTTTAAACAATACATTCCATCAATTCCAAACTTGCAAATAATTGTTATTGTAAGGGATTTCTGATTTGAAAAAGGTAAAATTGAGCTACTAACAGTATGTGCAGACTGGCATGACTTAAGACATACAAAAATCATTTTATTATTACTAACATACAAACAGGAGGGCCATGATGGCCCTGAAGTCGCTCACCTGTATATAGGCCCCCGGGGCGGGGCCAGTTTAAACCCCAGGGCTTTTATTTGAACAAACTTGGTAGACACCCATTAGAAGATGTTTCATGCTAAATATCTTAGCTCTAGCTCTTTGGGTTGTTTAAAAGAAGATTTTTTTAAGTTTTTACTATATGCATATAGGGAAAATCAATGACCCCCTGGGGCGGGGCCAATTTTGACCCCAGGGCTTTTATTTGAACAATCTTGGTAAACATTCACTAGAAGATGTTTCATGCCAAATATCTAAGTTCTAGCTCTTTGGATTTTTTAGAAGAAGATGTTTAAAGTTTTTTCTTTTGGTTGCCATGGCAACCAGAGTTCTGCATGGAATGGAATTCTTTGAACAACTTTGTTAAGGCTTCACACAAGGAACATCCCTGTGAAGTTTCATTATGATCTGCCTTATGGTTTCAGAGGAGATGTCGTTTGAAAAGTGTGAACGGACAACGGACGACGTACGACGGACGAAGAGTGATCCTAATAGCTCACCCTGAGCATATGCTCAGGTGAGCTAAAAAGCATATAAAAACTTTCAAAGTAAGTCACAATGAAACTAGAAATGTGTCATCATGCCACGGATGCCCCCGCATGCAGCCAAAATCTCAGATGTTATAATATTTAGTTCCAAATTTGTTTGCACAAATTATTTTTTTCATTTTAAGTTCAAAGCCGTTAAAACTTTTCAATGTTAACACAAACCATTTTCATACAATGTTCAAGTCACTGAAATTATTCAGTCTTAACCTTTTAAAAATAGCAAATTGCATATTTGTAGCCAAAATAATGGCTACATACATTTCCACAAAAGTAGGAGTGCTGAAACTAAAAGTTCAAAATTTTTCCAACATTCAGGAAAGATAAGTTTGTCCAAAATCATTGAACCATGACCAAATTCAAACTTAAACTGCTCATTCTTAACATGTATCTATATTATTTTCAAAGTGAAAGGGACATAACTCTGCCAAAGAAATCATCAAACCATGACCAAATTCCAACTTGACCTGCCCATTCCTTTGACATATCCATATGTCAAATTTGAGTTGAATATGTAACACTGTTGGGTAGATAATGAACAGAAACTGTAAATTTCATATTATTTTCAAAGTGAAAGGGGCATTACTCTGCCAAAAATCATTGAACCATGACCAAATTCGAACTTGGCCTGCGCATTCCAAAAAAATATCCATATGTCAAATTTGACTTGAATGTGTTGTACCGTTGGGGAGATAATAAAAAACGGAAACTGAAAATTTCATATTATTTTCAAAGTGAAATGGGCATAACTCTGCCAAAAACTATTGAACCATGACCAAATTTGAACTTGACTTGCGCATTCCTTTGACGTATCCATATGTGAAGTTTGAGTTGAAAGTGTTGTACTGTTGGGGAGATAATGAACGGAAACTGAAAATTTCATATTGTTTTCAAAGTAAAAGGGGCATAACTCTGCCAAAAATCGTCGAACCATGACAAAATTCGAACTTGACCTGTATTTATGACGGAACAGGGTAACACTATATGCCCCGGCCATTACATGGCGGGGACATAATAAAAACAGAAATTGTAAATATTAAATGTTTCATGACAGTCAATTAACTTGCTATTTATGACTCTTTTTAACTTGACAAAGTGGAACATTCATTTGAAGGAGAAGTAAACATGTTATACCAACATTCAGAAGGACAGGCCAGTCATATACACAATATTACAATCATACAATACAGCAGAGGACAATATTTCATTCCAGGAAAGTACTCACCTAATGAAGTATCTTTAATCGAGGATATAATATCTGACTTTGTAGGTGTGGTGCTATTGCTCCTGTCCACACCCGACTTTCTCTTGTCCTGAAATCATAACAGTTTATGCATGAATGAACAAATTTCGTATGTTTCCATAACTTGATCAAGTGGGACATTCATTTGGAGGAGAAGTAAACATGTTATACCAACATTCAGAAGGACCACCCAGTCATATACACAATATACAGGGGACAATATTTCATTCCAGGAAAGTACTTACCTAATGAAGTATCTTTAATTGAGGATATAATATCTGAATTTGTAGGTGTGGTACTATTGCTCCTGTCTACACCCGACTTTCTCTTGTCCTGAAATTATAACAGTTTATGCATGAATGAACAAATTTCGTATGTTTCCATAATTACACATTTAGTTAAGTTCTGTTATTTTATAAATTTTCCTTAGTATTGAAAAATTTAAAATATGAAATAACTGCTGTACTAAAGCCATAATTTGATATTTCCAGCACTTGGAAAAGTCCACTATCAATGGTATTTTTTCTTCTTTTTATTTTGGTTCTCACATTGCACACAGTATTAATGTTATTTGGCAAATCTATGTTTGATTAGTTGTTGTCCTTTTTTGTAGGGTTTTACATTGTACCAACACAGAAGAGGTTATATAGCAACTTTCCAGCTTCATTGGTGCAGGAAGACCTCAGGTCCTCCATGCACTATTTCAGGCACAAATTGGCACCTGAGTAGAACCGCCAACATCACATTAGCTAGCTTGTTAACTTCCTCGCACGAAAGAATCCAAAGTCCCTATTGGGATTCCAACCCAAAGCGGTGAGGGGCCAGTGGTTTGACACCAATAACCTTAACCAATCTGCAATGGATGCACCCTGAATGGTAAATCTTCCCTATCCCTTTACCTGCTGGAAGTGATTAGTGTTGTGACCAGCCTGTAAAAATCTGCACAGTCCAACAAGCCTCTATGCTGTTGGTAGTTCAATTTTTGTATCTTTATATAGAAATCCCATATAATTTGAATGGAATCTTCCAAAATCAAATCTAGGCAAATTTGTTACACAAATTCAGCAGGCTAAGGGTGAGACATGCACACATTTTAAAATCTAGACACTTTCTCATTTGCTAAAATAATTTTTCAGTTATTTCCCATACAAAGTAATGTTACACATTAAACTTATAACCCTTATAAAAAAGTTGCGTAGTGACAAGTATAGAGCCAAACCAGAATGCATGTCTGTGCAGTCTGATCAGACTCTATACAGTAAGCTGATTTAAGTCGCCGGTAGAAACCGGCGACTATATTTGTAACAGTTATATATTATATCTATGGTAGGAGAAGGCCTTAAAATCTGAATATAAAAGCAAATCAATCATTGAACAAAATTTAGGACCACAATATCTTTTCATAATCTTAAAAATTCAAACATATAATAACATTGCTTAATGAAAAGAAATAAACAAATATTGACATCTTAAAAAGCAACATTAAATTTTCATAAAATGAATTAATAATGTATCCCTACAGATAAGTCATTGAATTTAGGGATACTTTTACTTTTTTAAGTGTAAAGCATTGCTATTTTATGGTAATTAAATCATGAATGATATTTGAAATGATTCTTTTAAATTATTTGGGTGTTTATATCTTATGAGACCAATTCTATTTTATTTGATCATAAACAATTTCTCCCTGTTCTTTTGTAACTTAGAATCACGCGACTACACGTTGTATGTTATTGTTGTAAAATCTATTAATAGTGACAAATTGCTGATAAGACAATACGGGTAACTTGTGAATCGTTGGCAAAAGGTATGGCCTCTGATAAAATGCAAATTATAGCAATTTTGTATGAATAATTACAAAGTTATTTTTCATTAATCAGTTTCATATTTTATATCATAAGAAAGTCTGTATACTCAAATTTTAAATGTTAAAAAATAAATTTTCAAAACCTTTTCATTTTTTCTTGGTAAAGGGTTAAACTTGGCCCTTTCTGTCAAACTTCTGACAAGAACATTCAATAGTTAAATTTAGATTGAACATCACAAAATAAATTTATGCTAAAGAGGCACTTTTTTGCAACAAGAGGGCCATAATGGCCCCTAAATCGCTCACCTGTATATAGGCCCCCGGGCAGGGCCAATTTAAACCCAGGGGCTTTTATTTAAACAAACTTGGTAGACACCCATTTGGAGATGTTTCATGATAAATATCTAAGATCTAGCTCTAAAAAGATTTATTAAGTTATTACTATACACTTATACGGAAAAAAACAATGACCCCTCCCCCTCTGGGCGGGGCCAATTTTGTCTCCAGGGCTTTTTTTTAGCAAACTTGGTAGACACTCACTAGAAGATAATTCATGCTTAATATCTAAACTGTAGCTCTTTGGGGTTTTTTTTAAACAGAAGATTTTTTAAGTTTTTACAATATAAATATAAGGAAAACCAATGATCCCCCGGGTGGGGCCAATTTTATTCCAGGGCCCTTATTTGAACGAAATGGTTGACACCCATTAGAAGATGTTTCATGCTAAGCCTAAATATCTTAGCTCTAGCTCTAAAGGTTTTTTTAAAAGAAGATTTTTTAAAGTTTTGACTATAAACATAAAGGGAAAAACAATGACCCCCTGGGGCGGGGCCAATTTTGACCCCAGGGCTTTTATTTGAACAAACTTGGTAGACACCCATTAGAAGATGTTTCATGCTTAATAGCTAAGTTCTTGCTATTTGGTTTTTTTAAAGAAGATTTTTTAAAGTTTTTACTAAATACTAATAAGGAAATTCAATGACCCCCATCCCCGGGCGGGGCAAATTTTGACTCCAGGGCATTTATTTGAACACTGACTAGATGTTGTTTCATGCCAAATATTCAAACGCTAACTCTTTCGGTTTTCTAAAAGAAGATATTTTGAGATTTTTCATTCGGTTGCCATTACAAAATTCTGGAAACAAGGTGACAAGTCTGCTTTGAATTAAATTCTTTGAACAATTTTAAAGTTGACTACCAAAGGAACATTCCTATGAAGTTTGGATGATATTGACTTATCGGACGGACAGACGACAAGCGATCACAAAAGCTCACCATGTCACTTAATGACAGGTGGGCAAAAAAAAGGTCAGAAGAAAGGCGGGGCTCTGCTGAGGCCTTCATTTTTTCATGCCAAGCCTTATAAATTTTATAATACATTACTCTTGTTTGGTATTCTTCTAATCATGTTTTCAATTTTAGTATGCGTTTGTTTCTTTAAATGTCAAATTAATTAAAAACCTGTCAGGAACCGTTCAAGTTCATGCCCTGCGCAGTAATATGCCAAGGGTCATATCTTTAAGAAATGGTCCTAAAATTTCAAACCAGTTGGAGATAAAAATAAGCCATTCTCTTAATTGTATTTCAATATGTATTGAAGAGGTGTCTGATAAAGCTAAATTTATCAGGCAAGCACTTTATCAACAGAAATCAATGAAATGACATGATAAATTTCTTCTTTTGTTCACTTCACAATATTTTACTTTTAAATACATTTTTCAAATTGTTATGAAAATAAACATGGGTCTTAAGGCATGCTGCTTTAATGATATCAATACATTATGTTTAATGATGAAATTTTAAAGAAATTATGACATTACATTTAACTCAATATTTGATGGGGGCCATTCGTAGCTGCAATTTTACTTTTACAGAAATTAGCCCATTTAGTCAGAATCACTCAATTTTTATTCAGTTTTACTTAATTATCATCCATTGTCCGCTTCTTTCAACAAATTAAGATGTCATAATTTCTCAGAGCCACTTGTGGCCAAAACTGCCTTTTTCAATAAGCAATAATTGTTATAAAACAAGGCGTTCCAGTTTCGGTTTATTTTTCCCCATTAATTTTATATAAAGCAGGACGGGTTTCAACAACTTAAAGTGTTTTACACACACATCCACTAAACATAGCAATTGTCTCGTAATTATATACTCTTATTATTTAATGTCCGTTATATTTAAACAATGATTCACATGTAATATCTTCCTTATTCTACTTACATTAAAGTGTTTATTCTGATTTAAAGAATGTATATCAGCCCTTGCATATTACTATATACATGTATATGGATAGAGAGATTATACTTGGAAAACATCTTGACACTGGAAATAAAATAACAAGCAAAAGAATGATGTGTGTGATGATTGTTTGAAGTAAGTAAGCCCTGAAAGTGTTCCCTGTTGCAAGGATAATAAATCAAGTGTTGTTTGAATAGATGAAATTAGATTTGTCAACTCATATTTTCCTTGAAATTCTCTTTCTAATGGTACTTAAAATAAGATTAAGGGAGTGTCCGTCAGAGGTTGAAGGTTACTCGAACAACTTTATAACAAAGTTGTTATATAAACAAGAACTGTCGGAGGACAGCGATGCTCGATTATTTGAAAAAGTTGTCACAAGGGTGTTTCATTGAGTATAATAATGCTTACCTATATGATGAATACATAAAATGTCCGAAAAGGTACTAGGCTTGTTAATAAGATGTTTTATCGAGAAAACCACTGGTTGATTATTATGAATGCATAAAATTGTCACATAAAAAAAGGCACAAACCCTTCAGAAGTAATAAAGATACCAGCTTATAAGCGAAATCTTAACCATAAATTTATAAGTCGAAAAGGGGCATAATTATAATAAACACAGGGACGCTGACGCCAACAAATGGGTGACTGCATTAGCTCGAATATTCTGTGAAAAGTCGAGCTAAAAATGAGTTTAACTGCGGAATAAGGTCATCATTGCGGTGGAAAAATATTACTTTAGTACAGTAATTGCCTTTGAAGCAAAAAATATGTTTTAAAGAATAAGATGAACATTACATTTTTAAGTAAAATTAAGGAGTCATAAATTAATACGTAGGCCACAAAAATAAAATCGGCAAAGCTATGTTAACAACACTATGAGTGATATTCTCTGAGTAATGTGGGTTTTATATCACTAAATAGAAATCCAGACTTTCATTTATAACAATTTTACAGAGTATTTTTTTTTTGGAAATCAGACTTGTGTTTCCATCAATTTTAATCATGCTGGAAATTTTATCTGTCATGGGGGTGCCAGATGAGTCGCGTGCTATACAATGTCATACTTAGAATGATGTAATTTTCCCGTATAATGAATGAAGGTGAAATTTCATACGCTGCTGTATGAAAATATATACGGTTGTTATGACATAAATTTCCATTGAAATTAGTTTTATTAAGGTAAAGAATTAAAAATATTTTGGATTATGATGATTATGTAGGAAAAAATGACATATGTTTGCGGTTCGGATTGGAATATCCGTCCCTCGGGAACCCGTCCATGAATAGGACCCCTTGGGATATTATGATCTGAACCGCAACATATGACAGATATTATTAATCTCACACTAGAACTATCACTAAATAAGATTAATATCCCCGCAAGACTGCTTCGGAAATGAGGAAGTTACTAGTAACAGAATACCTTGCAAAGGAATTGAAATCAGTCAGGGGTGTAACTTAAAGCAGTTATCATTTTTATAACTGAATTAAGTTACATATTTAAGATCTACAGGTTGCTTCCCTTTGTCTATCCCGATAATTGGTTATCCCTTTTAGATTATTCTAAAAATAGGTTACAAGGGCACTAAATCACGCGAGCTTCATTTTATTGATCTTATGTCCTGATAAGCTCCCTTTAATTTTGGAAATAAGAGCGGCTTATATTAAAAACTGAAGTTCAGAGAACAGGGCTAGGGTTCATAATACATGTAATAATATTTGATGTCACAGGCATATTAGGGGGCGGCAGGGCATGCCCCCTCAGAAAATTTTTTTTTTAAATACTGCACTGCATTTCTTGAATTTTGAGCACTGGCTTTTGGTGTCTTTCAATGAGTGTTCAAGTAGTATTTTTTCACATTATTGTTATACAAATAAAAGAAAGAAGTTAGATAAAAACTGTTAGTATTTTTGGATCATTAATTACCAAAAAAAAATAACCAATAAATCCAAATTATCATAATTTTTTATCTAGCTTTGACTTACTTTTTAATATACCTTTTACGTTTATTCATTAAATCTATTTTTTTCTTTAAATAAAAGATCGCTGAATTGAAGCAAGCGTTCGCTCCATTTTGATTTTTTGACAATCTGTGTCTTAAATGCAAACAAATTTAATGGTGATGTTGCACATCAAAGACGCCGAACAATCAACGGTTATGTACAAAATCAGCCTTGACAATTGCTCCCTATTTCAGTTGAATATTCAAAGCACTAATCATTTTTTTCTTTTTTTCTGCTCGTTATTTAGAAAATCGCATAGTTTTGTCAAAAAGAAGACCATATATATACTAAATTTTTAATGCATATATTCAAAAATTAATGCCATGTCTGAAAATCTGAAATATTTGTTTGTTGCGACAAAAATTGAAAGGTCTGGTCGAAGCAAAATAAATTGAATAACAATTAAAACTGAAATGATTGGTATACTTAAAATAAATTCATGACATCCATTTTGTAGGCATATATAATCCTACAAAACATTAAAAAATAAAGCAATGTTCGTATTGAATTTTAGAACAAACTTCTATTGTGATATTACATGTATATTCACGTAAACGACAAAAATATAGAAAATAAGGTATTCACTGGTTTTGTTGTTTTGACATTAACAAATACGTAATTTAGTCACCACATTAATTTCGGCTTCTAAAATCTTTCGTCCGATTTACAATAAGCCAAAATGCTGACTGCTGAATTTCATATCGCCCTTTTTATCGGTTATCGGTTTATCGGTTTTTATATATTTAATTGAAAGAAAGGGACACAATTTATATATCGATGGGCAAGTTGTTATCTGCACTGCAACTTTATCTAAAAATATTTGTAAAAGTATAAACATAAAGATATCAATACCTGGAGACCTATTTAGGCCAGTTCCATAGCACGTGGTTTAGATAACCGTATTACTATCAGAATGTGCACATATGAAAACGTTCCAGGAAAAAATGTTCTTTGGTATTGAACTATATAACGAGTATATGTACGAAAGTGTGCCAATAACTTATTTGAGGTAAACATATTATGTAGTTAGATAAAAATCATTTATTTAAAATGCGCTCACTGTATATTATAGTAGGAATTATTTCAGAGCAGGTACGTATATTAATATACGTACCTGTTCAGAGCAAGTACTTGTAGCGTAATTAATATACATTTTATATCTGAAAACTGAATAATAAAATAAAATGCAGAAGAGAAAGCAAAATGGACATTAAATATCGATGTCTATATCAGTGTTGACAGATATTATTTAAAAAAATATTTGTCAATATATCTTTTTTATGGATAAATTATCTATAGAAAGTATTTATCAGTACTGGGACTAGGATGAATGTTGTTCAAGCATAATTGCAAAACAAAAACCTATTTTCATCTAAGATTGATCAATAAACACCTTTGATAATAATGATCGACTTGACTACTGTGTGGGCGCGTGGCGTAATTGACCCCCGCCAGTAGCTAATTAATTTACTACGTTCCGCCTACAGTAGATTATCGAATAATTGACCAGACGCTAGCTGTCTATCAAATCGATGCATCGATAAGCAGATAGCCAATCGGCGATTAGAATGGACACTACGCCGCCTGTCACTCAAACTGGCAGGGGTTACAGAGATAAGCCAATCAGAGATTGTTATCAGTTCCACGCTAAGATGTCTTCGAAAACCGCCATTTTCCGTAGACTGAGACAATGGTGCAGAAGTAATTTAGATTGAAATTTGTTTAATTTTCTGTCAATTTAAAGCTTCTTGTATCGATATATTAATTAAGTTACCAAATATACTGACATACTGACAGATCGAGTAAGTTTATTATACAAAAAGTATGGAAATAATAAGTACGTAGCATTTATCCTGGCTATAACACAATGCATTGGAAAAGGAAAAGATTTAAACAAATCCACTTTTTTTATTTCCATTCTGTCTATTCATAATCACATTACATATTATAAGTTCCCTGAATATCAAGAATGTACGACATTTTTTTCCGTTTATAACATATAGCGTCAATAAAAACGCAGCCGTAGAAATGCGATTATAATGAGTAAATACAATAAAAATTTCGGTGAAATTATCTAACTTGAATATTTCTGATAAAGTTCAATAAATTAGAATTAAATATTCAAATAGATCTGCTTAATTTGAAACAAATACCAATAACATCGTGTCTGATGTATGTGAAGCCAGGGTCTTTCAAATAGAATGGTCTGGAAACAATCTATGTAAACCCTTCTCTCAACAATAATACATGTCTCGTATAAATCGGTATAGTTTGCTATAAACAAATTATGTAAGTGTTCAAGAAAAGGGCGAATATTAAATAACATAACATAACATAACATAGATTTATTGCATAAAACTCTTTTACAAAGTTTATAGCAAGCAATACATAATTGCGGCAGGTACATGAAAACGTGTTTTCAGAAAAGAAAAAACAAGTTTATTAAATTGACTTATGAATACATAGTATTTTGCACATTTTAACAAAGTTCAGTGTATTTTTTCTAACATGTCAGCTTTTGTTATCAAAATAAGAGCATACAGTATTATGGAGGTGTATGGACAAATTATGAAATTCTTACTCTATTGGCAAAATATATATATTTCGATAAATTACAAATATATTTTTTAGATGTGACATTCATTAATTGATCAAATTTATGGCCAACGACAAAAATACTGCCGAAAATATTTAGTTCTCAATTCGCGATATTTAGGACATACTAAAATAAAGTGGAATTCAGTCTCAACTTTTCTCATATTACATGATTTACAAAGCCGTTCTTCTCGCGCGATATTCTCATAACGTCCGGTTTCTATAAGTAAACTGTGCGACGATGTTCTAAGTCTTGATAGTGCAACCCTATACTTGTTCTCTTTAATGCAATCTAAATAATGTTCTGTTTGAAAATTATGCTTAAATATACAGTAAGATTGAAGGCGTGGCGAATTATTTATGTCTGAGTACCAGCGTTGATAATATGTATCTAATATGCGTTGTTTTATCAACTGGAACGGTATATTATTCACATCCGTTTGTTGATTCCAGACATAGCTTAATCCATGTTCATCTAAAATACTTTTCACTTGAGCAGCCCAATTAAGACCACGATACTCACGACCGCTATCAGCGTCAGCTTTTAAAAACGTATATGTCTGCTTTATTAATGAAGAGTCCGCGTGCCTTAATATTTTAATCCAATATTTAATTATGTTTATTTTTCTGAATACGGCTAGTGGTACGCGCCCGAGTTCTCCGTAAAGTGCGGAGAGGTTTGTTGAGCGTTTCACACATAATACGCGACGTAAGAATTTAGTATGTAGCAGTTCTATGTCGGTCGCTTCATGCATTCCCCATATTTCAGAGCCGAAATTTAGAATAGAACCAACCAAACTGTCAAATAAGCTTACTTTTTGTTTAATTGGTAACTCGATATTATTAAAGATGGTGAACAGGCTATATAATGCACGAGACGCATGCTGTGCAATACATTTTTGACTGCGATACCAGTTTCCATTTTTAAATAATGTAATACCTAAATATTTAAATGACGTAACTACTTCTAAGGGTGTATCTTCAATATAAAAGTTATGTTGAGAGTGACGTCCTCTTTCGAATATTAATATTTTAGTTTTTGTAGTGTTGATTGTTAGACCCCACTCCCTACAATACGTTACAAGATCATTTATCATAGACTGTAATGCTTCCGGGGATGTAGATCATTTATCATAGACTGTAATGCTTCCGGGTATGTAGCATAAAGTATATATCATCAATATTTGTATTAGTATTGTGTGTGACGTCATTTACGAAGTACATAAATAGCAGAGGGGAGCTCGGGTCCCCTTGTTTCAATCCGATGTTAGAGGTGAAGAAGTCTGATGATTCTGAATTGAACTTTACACAGGACTTAACAATAGTATACATTGCTTTTACGGCCCGTACAAATTTACTACTAACTTTTTCTGTTAGAAGTTTTTGACATAAATATGTTCTATTAATTCTATCAAAAACACAACATATAATCAACAAAACAGCAATAAAGTTTTTTTTACCCAAGTCTAAAACTTTACTTAATACAGAATGTAGGACAAAAATACAATCAATTATTGACTTCCCCTTTTGGAATCCGAATTGATTTTTGTCAAGCGTATCGTATTTGTTGGACCATTGAGTTAATCTATTTAAAAGCAACTGAGAGTAAATTTTTGCAAGTACATTAATAAGACAAATGCCTCGATAATTCTTAGCATCATTTATGTCCCCTTTTTTAAAGATAGGAGTAATTATTCCTAAACCCCAAGAATTAGGATATTCACCACTGTTAAATATTCTGTTATATATTTTCAACAAAAGAGGTGAAATTAAATCATAGCTCGACTTAAACAATTCACTTGGAAGATTGTCTAACCCCGGCATTTTATTATTGTTTTGGTGGAAAACTGCGGATCTAAGTTCTTGTTCTGTAAAATAAATATCTAGGTCAGCGTCGGTTTGGTCGTTCTGCGGAATATAATCGTCATTTTCACTACTCGGCGGTTCCTCACCAAACATGCCTTTAAAATGGTTAAACAAACTATCGATATTAAGAAATACAAGAGCAAAAATGCTAATTTTAACGACATGACGTTATTTAAAAATCTTTAAACTTTTGAAAAAAGGATAAATATTTCAAGGAATGATGTTTTTTAAAGCTGATTGTTTGTTCAGAATATTTGCCGATAATCGGCGCCATTTTGAAAATGCACCAAAGTAAACATCAAATATTTCCAAATTACATCGTGAAATATTATAATATTTTTACATGATCCGATTTAATAACATCTTTTCTCTGTAAAATCAATTTCTTTTTTGTCATTGAACAATGCATGAATGTAAAAAAGCTCATGAAACTCGGACCTGTCTTGTAATAAGAGCAGTAGATTTTTACCTTGACACCGGGAACGAAAAAATTCTAATTTCATTGCAAATCTATAAAATTGTTACTTTTAAAGAAAAACTGATAATATAATGTAGTCAGAGTTAGTTTTTAGTATTTTTTTTATTGATTTTATTTGAAAGACCCTGGTGAAGCATAATATTTTAAAGAGAATAACTTGTGTTATGTCGTGAATCATAATAAATGTATGTTAACAATTACACATAATCACATATTAAAAGTTAACAATGGCATGCAATTTTCTGAATAATTTTTACAATTCATGAACAAATTAATGTATCATCTAAACTGAATTTCGCACATAAAACCTGAAAACTGATTTATAATTTATTTGTGTCACTAATATAACTTTACTGTTTTTGTTTCGCATTTTCAATTGCAAAATAAACGTTCACAACATAATCGTTTACTTTCCTACATAAAGTCTCACTTTGAATTTGTAAGATGTAATGATATAATGATGTTTTAAATTTTCATTGAAGTCAACAAGAAATAGCACGATCTTTAATAAAACGCTGCATACATCATTAATATTTGAATGCAGATATTGTTTTTTAAACCTTTTTTGAAATACACTAGGGAGTACAGGAGTGACTTGCCATAACATGCCTGAATTTTTCTCTTCATTTCTGAAGTGTTGCATGTCAAAATGAAGTTGTATTCAAATAATAGTTTGCAAGTTTCTTTTATGATAACAAAATATGAAAAAGTCTACTGTTGTATTAAAACATATTCAACTCTTTCATTGGTGGTTCAAATGAGCCAAAATTTTATATGCAGTATAGAAGGCCCATGCAACACATTTTTTTCCACTGAAACTATTGCCAGAAAAAAGAGTTACACACAAATCAATTATTTGTGGGTATCTGTTTCCTTCTCTAATTAATTGAAAGTGAAAAAAACCTCAAGAATGGGTTTATTGATTGAAAAACTGTGAATTTCTTTATAGGAACTGACGGCCAATATTTATGCAAACTCCTTTATAAAGGATTTTAACCACATCAAACACTTCAGGAAGTGGTGAATTTCCTGTTCTGATTAAAACCTTAGCTTGGCAGCTTGGAGTTCCCAGCAAACCATTCATTGCACAAATTCAAGGATTCATTTATCTCGTGGCCACGACTTAGCTATCTCGTGGCCACGACATAGTATCTCGTGGCCAAGAGTTAGCTATCTCGTGGCCACGACTTAGTAACTCGTGGCCACGACATAGTATCTCGTGGCCACGACTTAGCTATCTCGTGGCCACGACTTAGTAACTCGTGGCCACGACTTAGTAACTCGTGACCACGACATAGTATCTCATGACCACGAGTTAGCCATCTCGTGGCCACGACTTAGTAACTCGTGGCCACGACATAGTATATCGTGGCCACGAGTTAGCTATCTCGTGGCTACGACTTAGTAACTCGTGGCCACGAGTTAGCTATCTTGTGGCCACGACTTAGTAACTCGTGGCTACGACATAGTATCTCGTGGCCACGACTTAGCTATCTCGTGGCCACGACTTAGTAACTCGTGGCCACGATATAGTATCTCGTGGCCACGACTTAGCTATATCATGGCCACGACTTAATAACTCGTGGCCACGACATAGTATCTCATGGCCACGAGATAAATAAAAACCCACACATGTCACATTTGTGCCACCGTATTACATGCGATATTATGCTATGTTTTTTTTGTGTGTATGACTTAGTGCTGATGGATGTACGCGGCAATATTTTTCGCATAGCATACTGCGCCGTCCGTCGATACGTACCGACGGAATGCGGCAGTTTTCCAAAAAACCTCTTATTTCACTTTATTTGTCTCTTATTTGAAATCATCCAATTCGATGTTTCATTATAAAAATCTGATCATTGTCTGTTATTCTTTTTATATTTGTTGTTCTGTTTCATCCATATATCAGCTCTAATTTCGTCTTGTGATACACAGAACAACAGCATACATGCTTAAATGATACAGATCATTTGAAATCGGCGGACATTAAAAAAGTACTGGGCTCATAAATGTTTATAATGGGTGCTACGAAATTTCCGCTCAGACTAAACCTTTTTCCTGATGTTTGACTTGATTGTTTTCTTCCAATAAAGATTATTAGGAAACTTAGTCATGGAATTGAAGTACCAAGTGTTTTGTATACATCTGGCATAAGACCTTTTATTGAACTTAAAGTTGCCCAAGTTATAATAGTTCAGTACCGTAAGTTTAATGCATAAATGTTTATACAGTTCAAGGCTGTGTCATAATTTCACTTTTTCTATATAAGTATGACAGATTATTTGCACACCTTCGCTAAAGAGCTAAACATTGAATCAGGCGACCCGGGTTCGATTCCCGGACGGCGCAGGTCAATTTCGTTGTGATTAATCATGAAATCCTTTCTACCATCATTCCCACTGTACCTCTGTTCTTGCAGCTTCATTAGGCACCAGTTCCTTGCGAAAGTGAAAGCAACTAGAACAGGTAAACTGCCTGGCAACCTGTCTAGGAACGATACAGTGGCTGAACTGTGCTCTGGTTAAACCATAGGGGCTTAGTGCCGTGATTCCGGATTGTGTACTAACATTTGCATTTTGCATTTGTAAGTTGGGCAATACCTTTCGGATTTCTGAGGAATATATTGCTTAGACTCAAAGCTTAGTAATTACTCTGATACAAAATTATGGTAAGCATTGGAAGTGCTACCTGCTTCTTGTTTATTTTATATTAGAAGTTAAAGATCCTGTAACACAATTTTTTCATGGTTTTATTTCATAAATATGATGCTCAAATTAAGATTTGTCAATATTGTAAGTTCCAATAAGCATTATATATAAAGATATTACCCAATTTAACATTTCATGTAAATAAAGGGACGCAATTAGAAATTTATTTTCTATACATTCCAAGTCAAATTTTCCAATAAGAAATGAATGCATGTAATTTATTGATTAAATATAATGTGCACAAATATTTGCAGTACACATTTTACATATTCTTCGATGTTTGAAAATGTTTTATTTGCATAATTATATGCATTTTTAATTTTTTGCAAGTGTGGTATACACACAGTAACAATATCAATCACAAGACATACAGGATCTTTAATTCTGTGTCCCTTCTTTTTAAAGGATATAGATATGATGTTTTTCCATTTAGCTTTGTTATAAAAATTTCTGCTTTATAAATCAATCTGTATTAACATACGGCGGACAGTTTCCTGCGTAATGGTTAAATTGTGTTTCAAATGAAGCAGTTTCCACATACTTTTATAGCCAACGTTTTGATAACCTTGTTGCTGGAGACTGATAATTGATCAGACAATGACTTCAGGTGGACTTTCGTTCATTCTTCTACGAATACCTAGTCTTTTGAGGATTTTTCCAAGTGTGCGATGACCTATACTTATGTGGTGCGTAAAATTAAGAAAACCAAGTTTATCTTCTCTGAACATGTGCAGGGAGAAATAATAGCGATCAAGTTCTTCAAGTAGGGCGGTGTCCCCCGGGTAGGTAAGAGTTCCGTCTACAACACATGGAAGCAGCAGAATCTGAAAAAATGGACATGTATATAGTTTAGTGGTTGAAAAAAATAAGTAAACACATTACGCTCATAAAATTACTCGGTAGTCCAACACATTTGGAATCTTTATGCCTCCAGTTTTATCTGGAACGAGCCTCTAGAGCGATTGATAGTTGTTTTGACTAGTTTTGCAATAGAGAAGAAATAATAACAGCAAATAAACAAGATAAATTTAGCTTACTCAAAAAAGAGGATATAGGTCAATCACTGAATGAATTTTAATCACAAACTGGATAAGACTACTGCAGTTTAAGGTTACAGTGACTTTTAATCTCGGTACACGCAGATTCTGCTATTTTTGTTCAATGGGCCTACGCCAAATAATATAAATAATGAATAATGTCAATAAAAGTAAGGGTCATAATTCTTTTTCCTTTAGATATCTGCTTTTTACGTTAAAATGACACGATTAGTCTTACATGTTTTCAACAATGCATAATACAGACAAGATTCTTTGATAGAAATAATGTTTCTAAAAGTCTTTACAATTTTTAGTTCGATATTGGAGGAAGCTTTAAGCTAAAAGAATCACTCTTGAACACGTTCCTCGGACCGACCAGTACTTAGCAATGAGGAGAATGTTTTTGCTCAAGTAAATAATGGGTGGCCACTAAAGGGGTTCGAACGCCTAGAAAGCGATACAAGGATTACAAGTCGGATGCTCTAACAATTCGGTCACATCACCTCTTATGATACGATTGACTTTGCAAGTCGTCATCGAAACCAAAATTATATAAAACATTCACATTCTTCAGCTTTACACTGCAGCACCAATTTAAAATTTCCTGTTTTGTTTTTATTTACATTTTCCTTAAATGGAATGACAATGTTTTTTTATCTCCATATTCAAAATTATCTGTTGTTTACGTCAAACCAGGCTAAAAGTAATCATGTTTAAACATGTTTCATCTATAAATAGCAAAGATAAGCCTAAAGGGGAACTGTTTCAAGCAAAGGTAAACCTAAAGGGGAACTGTTTTACATGGAACAAAACGCATTGGTGTTGTATTGAATTGTAATAGAACATCTAATTTTTTGGATCTATCCTTTTGTTTACTTTAAGAAACTAGAAAACACGTTTGTGCTGAAGAAAATTAAATGTAGATAGTGCTGTGCTGCTTAAAATTTTAATAGCCACCTTTTATACAGCAAAGCGAGGACACACGTTTGTTAACCTCCTTATTTTTTATTTTGGTTTAGATTTGCTAACGGATCTGATGATATTTATGTCTTATACATGAAAATTTTTATTTTTTATTTCGGCCATTTGGTTATTAAAGCTCCAGATGAGCCTAAATAGAAATAAGAAATGTAGAAAGATTTAATATTTGATTAATCATTTACATATTTTATGCGATTAATGACCGATTTTGCAGTACCGATCACTATAATTCTACTGCGGTACTAACGCATAGAGGCATTTTTATATATTTTGACCTCTTTTTTGGGTAACTTACGTGGATTGTACGTGCCGTTTACTTTCTTTGATTACTTCACAATATTTTACTTTTAAATACATTTTCAAAAATTTTATGAAAATTACCATGAATCTGGAGGTATTCTGCTTTAAAATTTTAGGTATCTTTTAATAAGCATATTAAAACTAATAATGGCCAAGGCATTATGATAACCTATTACGAGCGTGTCAGATCTGTCTATATATAAATCAGACACATGGTGCCGGATTCCTGGCACAATACGACATTGACACTTAAGGGTAACCGTCATGCCACAGTATAAAACGAGTATTACTATTAAGACGTAATGGTAATGTTTCCCCTTTAATTTTAAAAACTGCGCAGATCTAAAAAGATATTCGTATACGTAGAAAATATTTGGTTATTCTAAAAGAATGCAGTGCACAGCCAACCATTCCGTCGCAGCCATTTTACACGTACATAAAACCTCGCTGGTACAACCTACTGTGGACGTTGCACCTGGTCGGTAGATGGCACGTAATAATATTAAGGTCATTGGATCAAACATCGGGGTCTTAATGACGCTTAATATACAATCATTGTCCAATCAATAACTTGTATATTCGGCACTATGACAGTATAACGATGGCACAAATGACGTGTGTGGTTTAAATTATCTCGTGCGCACGAAATAGTATGTCGTAGCCACGAGTTATTAAGTCGTGCGCACGAGATACTCTGTCGTGGCCTCGAGTGACTAAGTCGTGCACACGAGATAATTAAGTTGTGCGCACGAGACACTATGTCGTGGCCACTAGTTACTTAGAGATGTGCAAGAGATAATTAAGTGGTGCGCACGAGATATTATGGCGAAGAGTTACTAAATCGTGCCCACGCGTTACTAAAACTTTCGATATCAACATGTCAACAATAAGGAAAGACATTTATGACTTTAGATATGAAATTTGAATTATATAAACTGGGATATCAGTATACCCTAGCCTAGGGAAATCTGCCTTTACGCTGAACCATTACAGGTGCTTTGTTTGTAAAAGTTTTTTATAAAAATAAAAAAAAATTAAAAAGTCGGTTTGATTTATCATAAACAAAGATTCTAAATGTTTTTTATAGACTTTAACCCTTACATTATCAGAATTTTCATTTCACCCCTAACTCTAGATTTTAAGAAGTAAACATCCCTTGGCAAAACAATATCTGGAACCCTGGTAATTACTTATTCCGTTTTGAAATAACCCTATTTAGGTTCCCCAAAAACGATCTTACCCTACCTAGACGTAGCTTTATTGATTTGAGTAAACACAGAAATTCTGTCATAGTTCGCCATTCGTCTCTCATGATACATATAATCTATTGTCAAAATGTTTTCTGTTAACTATGCACATTTTTATAAAAATCACTGAAACATTGCCATTTAAATATTACAATAGGAATAGTTTATTCGCTTAATTGCTTTACTGTTTTTTCAAATGAAATCAGATATGAAGTGCAGAATACATTTGGCATGTCATAATGATTCAATAACTAAAATTTATTTAGTTTGTCTCGCAAATGATTTTTTTATCTGATTCTTTTTAATTTTTTTTTTTGAAAAACAAATATTGTTACAATGACGTGAATCTTTTGTTAAAAGCAGACAATTGAATGATCTTTGTCAAAACAAAAATGCTGAGTCAATAATTTCGTACAGTTTATTGTTTTGCATTGTTATTGTTAAGCATTAAGGTTTTTTATCTCTGTCGATCTGTTATGGACAAATCTTTAAAGCAGCATGCCACCAGATTCATGTTAATTTTCTTGAAATTTTAAATTTGTATTTTAATGTATTATACTGTGAAATAACAAAAAGGAAGCAACTTACACATTATCAAAGCACTTGCAACACACATTAATTACCAAAAAGAGGTCAAAGGATGCAAAAATAACCCTTACTGCTTAGTAACATAGTAGAAATATAGTTATAAATTCTTAAAATTTAGTCATTAATCGCATATACTAACACGTAAATAATTACTTGAGTATTGAACAGTCGGGAAAGTTAACTTTTACAATTTCTGCTGTTTGTTTTTTGTTTCATATTTTGTAATCTAGGCAAAAAACCCAGCTGAGATTTTTCCTATATGAATCAATGAAACAACTGTACTGCTA
>NW_026854805.1:135000-250306 GCF_026571515.1 Ruditapes philippinarum | reverse complement strand
AATTAAGTTTCTATGGGGAGATTATTCTTGCAATATTAGTGCTAGAGTTGTGAACCTTGTCACATAAGATGGGGATGATGATAAGGTACATATATTTGAAGTATGAGGTTGATCCCGTAAGAAATAAAAAAGAAACAGTAAAAAAAAAGTCTTTTTTTTTAGGAAAATTCCAAGTTCAAGGGGAGATAAATCTGAAAATATTGGTGCTAGAGTTATGAACCTTGTCACATAAGATGGGGATGATGATAAGGTACATATATTTGAAGTATGAGGTTGATCCCTTAAAAATTAAAGAAGTAACAGTAAAAAATAGTCTTTTTTTAGCAAAATTCTAAGTTCAAGGGGAGATAAATCTGAAAATATTGGTGCTAGAGTTATGAAGCTGGTCACATAAGATGGGGATGATGATAACGTACACATATTTGAAGTATGAGGTTGATCCCTAAAGAAACTAGAACTATCACTAAATGTGATTAATACCCCCACAAGTCTGCTTCGGAAATGAGGATGTTACTAGTAACAGAATACCTTGTAAAAGAATTGAAACATAGAGTTATGGTTGTGGGCAATTAAAGATAATTGTGGTTCATGTATGTTGCATTTCCTTTCAATGTGGTTGGCCATTGATGAAGTTTAATTGAATTACTCTGTAATAAGTCCAGAAAGACAAAGAAAAAGAACAAAGGGCAATAACTCTATAAATACTGAAGATAGAATTATAGTTCTTGTGCACTGCACTTCCCCTTATTGTGCTTGACCATTGTATGAAGTTGTTTTGAATTCCAACCAGTACGTTTTAAGTTATGCTCCGATCAAGGAAAAGTATCAAAGGGCAGTAACTCTGTATTTTGTCAAAATGGAGTTATGGCTCTTATGCACTGCACTTCCTTTGAATGTCCTTGACAACTGTATGAAGTTGTACTGAATTCCAAACAGTAGTTTTCAAGTTATGCTCTGGACAAGGAAAAGTAACAAAGGGCAATAACTCTGTAATTAGTCAAGATGGAGTTATGGTTCTATAACTATAACTCTATCTTCAGTATTTATAGAGTTATTGCCCTTTGTTCCTTTTCTTTGTCTTTCTGGACTTATTACAGAGTAATTCAATTAAACTTCATCAATGGCCAACCACATTGAAAGGAAATGCAACATATAAGAACCACAATTATCTTTAATTGCCCCACAACCATAACTCTATATTTCAATTCTTTTACAAGGTATTCTGTTACAAGTAACATCCTCATTTCAGAAGCAGTTTTGTGGGGTATTAATCACATTTAGTGATAGTTCTAGTTTTTTTCTATTTTTTAGAAATTGCGTTATTGTTGCTATTTTTAGAAATTGTGTTATTGTTGCTATTTTAGAAATCGCGTCATTGTTGCTATTTTAAGAAATTGCGTAATGTTGCTATTTTTAGAAATATGCTTTATGTTTCTATACATATATATATACAAAATATTATAAACAAAACTAATGTGACAAGACAGACCAACTAAATTTATAAAAAATGAAACGTTAATATATATTCAAACCTTTCTATGTTTGCGTTTAGAAAAAATTAAAAAGTCGAGCGTTGCCCCTGCCCGGCTGTGGCTCTTGTGTCATTTAAGTTAGTCTTTCTGTAATGCTTTCCTGCTAAAATATCATTTGGTTATTTATGAAACATTAATTTTCAAAATCTTGGGCATTAGATTATTTAAAATCACTCAACCTTTATCATTATGTCCTAAATTCTGGTTATAAACGGCTAAAAATCATTGAATACCAAAGATTATGAGGAAAAAAAAAAATTCCCGAAATGACCAAATTATTACGATATTGGCCGATGTCAGAATAACTTTTTTTGCGGGCAAGCAATGCAGTAAGACTACATTAATTGGGTACTTGTTGCAGGAGTTGCAGAAAAGACTGAACGATGTGTCAAAAAGCGAGGAGAGACTGACTGAGTTGAACAGTAAACAGATATCTGACATGGAAAAAGAATACGATCAAATCAATGTGAGCAGAATTTAATGAAAAGAAGTTGAAAGAACTCAAGGAAAAATATCGAAGACCAGTCAATACAGACCAACTGCAGACACCTGGGATAGAGCCTTTTATATGGAGGGACCTCCTAACTTTAACCAAAGCAGTTGATGCTAAAATGCAAAGAGCAGTGAGTGATATGTCAGCCTGCCTGGTTCCAATGATCAGAGCACTGGACATTATCCAAGAAGCTGACAACTATGACAGGAATCAGGTAAAAGACTTGGTCGGGTTCAGCTTCAAATGATGTTTTATACTATCTCTTCGACCAACAAAGCCAGGAAAGACAAACTATTGAAGGATATTCAACCAGCATACAAAGCCACATGTGCGAAGTCAAAAACATCTGCAACTCTTTTATTTGGCGACACACTGAAGGAGGACCTGAAAGTTGTAGGTGAAAAAGCACCGCATATCACGTCTAAGAAGAGTTCTTTTTTTAGGCAGACGACAAGTCCCTCAACACAACAGAAAATCATCAAGAACCTGTAACAAAAAACCTCAGATGATCCCAAAAGTGATTGCAGGTAATAAAATATTGATCAAACTTCAACTTCCTAAGGTAAGTCTCGTTTAATCTTTCCATTAAACTTCAGCATAAAGAAAACCTTGTTTTGACATTGTAGGTGGAAACAAAGTTATTTAAAGTTATTTAAAGTTGGAAACATTGTTTTACTTTCACATATTCTTGAGATTTTATTAACACTTTTATACTCTCTTGTTTTTTTTACTTACAATATTTGTGGGCCCAGGAATGAGTGGGAAGATTAGTAAGTAAGTAATTGCATTTTATAGTCTAAGTTTCATGCTTACGCACGTTCACCGACTTTACAGCTATTACCCCTGGTCATCGGGCTACTGATATCTATCTATCAATCTCCCTGGGGAGTCTTTTAACTCCGCTTAGTGCAGCCGACACTTGGCGCAACGGAATTATACCACCCTCGCAGGTACCCATTTACACCTGGGTGAAGTGCAGCAATCGCAGGTAAATTTCTTGCTCCAGGAAATTAGCAGTGCCCCTGGTGGGGTTCGAACCCGGGACCTCTCGATCCCTAAGCGCGCGTCCTACCACTGGACTACTGCTCCTGCTTAATTAATTAATTAAGATTAATAACCTTTAGTGACAGTTCAAGTTGTGTTGATAATGCTGGGAAATGTGCAAGACATTTTAAGTTTAATACCAAGTTTTTTGTCCCTAGAATTAGGTGTTTTTCTGTTAAATTAGTTCACTTAGTAGGTACTGAGTGGCTTAAATTTCTTCAGTTTTCAAAGTATCACAACTTACATGTATGTAGATAAATTCATTGTAGATGTAATTGATGTTATAACATAATAATATGTGTCATTGTTGTTCATAGTTTTATGTCATCTTTTATCCCCTTGTTAGGGAATATCTCTGCAGTCACTTTAATACATGTAAAATAGTTCTCATTGACTGATTGAATTTCCAATAAAGATTGGTCAAGGTTTACTTGAAGGGCCTTTTCTCAAACATTAACTGTCACATGATTGAAACTTCAAGACATAATTGGACACAAAATAATCAAAATCCAGAAACAGGAAACAACTTCCTCAAAACAAGAGGGCCATGATGGCCCTGGATCGCTCCCAGACCCATCAAAACTGCAGCCACTGGAGTGTTAACAAGCTTTTTTCTATTTTTAGCTCCTGTGACCTAGTTTTTGACCGGAGATGACCCATCTTCGAACACGATCTGTATTTCATTGATACAAACATTCTGACAAAGTTTGACAATGATCTGATCAAAACTGTGACTGCTAGACTGTTAACAACCCAATTGTTGACGACAAACGACGCACGACATAGCCCCATCACTATATCTCAGCTAAAAATACGAAATCACAAACTACATAAACTTTACTAAATGATTAAAAATGTTTCCGAAATGTTTTTGTAATAATCTTAAAACCTTTTTAACATGTATCAATGTTACATTTGTCGTACTATCAATCTCACGTAATTTTAGTATAAATATCTGAATCCATACAACTAATGTGTGGTGGTCGCTTAAAGCAAAACTGGGTGACATTGATTGCATGTCAAGTATAATATACATGGTGATACATAACCCTACCAACATTTTCAATGTTCCTCATATGTCTATGTTGTTTGTGTTTCATTTCTTTATTATTCTATCTAGGCAGTATGCCCACAATTTGGGAGAAAGTTTTCACCATGTATACTACAGCTTGTATGCTTTTGTTGCTGCAACTACAGTTTGTATTTGTTCATAGTTTTGTAATAAATTTTTTTTACTTTTTTAATCTTTTTACTTTTGATTAGTTTATTTTCTCTTATGTGTTCTCATTATCAATTGAGAACTTCAGTTTTTGGGTACAATGTCTTGATTTTACATGTATAGATTACATGTTACATGTAAATATTACATTAAGAGATAGAAAACATCGGAGAGGACACAATTCTGTCATAATGACCAAGCCGAGGAATATTTCTATTACAAGACTATAAATTTCAAGGTACAAGTAAACAAATAATCTGTTTGAAAAGTAACTATTGCATTAAAGTATGATGATAGCACAAACAAGTATGGCACTCCTTCACTTGCTATGAAAATAGGACACTTACTCAAGAAATGTGCAAGAATTAAGAAGTCAGCTTCTCTTATTTCAGGAGATTCAATTTAAACAGGCAGATGATTTTCTAAATTTAATTGAAAATGAATGGACAGATAAAGTGTCCAGTTGTGCATTACAAACACTGAAATCAAACAAAATGAACAAGGCACAAATCCTGCCTCTGACTGAGGATATTATGAAACTTCAAGGATACCTTCAGAATTTGAGGAATTCTATGTTTGAAACACTACAAAATAAATTTTCCAAATCAACCTACGATACTTTTAACCAGGTTACTCTAGCACGCCTAGTGCTTTTCAACAGACGTAGAGGGGGTGAAACCCAAAGAGTTACAGTAGAAGCCTATGTTTCTAGGCAATCCGGTCAACTCGTCCCCTGGTCAACTCGTCCTCTGGTCAACTCGTCACCTTTTTGGTCAACTCGTCCCCTACTTTTGGTCAACTCGTCCTAAAAAAGTCAACTCGTCCCTACATATAATATGGTCAACTCGTCCCCTACTTTCGATCTATTCGTCACTATTATGTTGTAAATCAATGTCTTTAAATAAATAGTTCTTTTATGTAAAATTGATAATGAATTTGATTGATATGGAAATATTAATAAAATAACGTCTTTTTTTACGTTAAATTTTAATAATCTTTATCTAAGCGCACGTGCATAGCTTTGATGTAAAACTACAAAGACAGGTAAGTTTGCAAACATTCAATTAATGTTTAATTAATCGGAAATTTTATGATAATTAAAACTAAAATTAGGTCCAACTCTTTGATTTTTACCGCCTCACTGAATGGGACAGATTAACAGAAATTAGAAGTGCTAAAAACTTTATGTCGGTGCGTATTGATCTCATTATAGAAGGATCATGTCAATTAAAAACAAGATAATTGTTTGTTGTGAAATTGTCAACTGCCATTCCTTACTGCAGAACACATTGGTCCTGTGTTCGAGTCTATGGCAGACATAGCTCCAGACCGTTTCGATGGACTGTTAACTTACATTCGACGGACCTGGATCGACAATGATATGTGGCCAGTCCATTCTAGGTCTGTGTTTGGATTGAGCATCCACACAAACAACGATGTTGAAGATAAAATCACATTTTAAAATATTATGACAATTTTAGATATTTAAAAGAGACTGATACATGGTAGCCGTCATACTTCTCATACATAAAAAAATATGTCTTAAGCCAAAATTGTAGCGAATTTGAGAAATGCCTTCATGGATTCATACATCACCGCATTACAGAGATAAATATATCTATTATAGTTGACCAGTGCCTATCTTATTATCCCCCGCTGATGGAATCGGGAGGGGGATATAGTTTTGGCATTGTCTGTCCGTCCGTCCTTCCATCCGTCCGTCTGAATTTCGTTTCCGGAGTAGTTCTCTGCAACTACTGGCTGGAATTCAACAAAACTTTATGGGAATCAATATCAAGAGGAGATGCGCATATCGTCGGCTTGTTCCAGTCCGACACTTTAACTCAGAGTAATGGCCCTTGATTAGTTATGCAGTATGCATATATAGGAATTTCGTTTCCTCTCTAGTTCTCTGCAACTACTGGCTGGAATTCAACGAAACTTTATGGGAATCATCAATCAAAATTGTCATTGTCAAAATTACCCGACTAAACGGCTGTTTATTCGAAATAAATGAATATTTTTTTATATTGCGCATATAAATATGATCAAATTATATTATTATTTGTAATAACTGTTCAATCAAAACGTCATGAAATACTGTAAAGTCAAATATTTTCTTATAGAGTTCCTTCTTAACAAATTTTGAAATTTTCAGACAAAAAAAATTCAGACTTCAATTTTCCTTAAATTTTAAAGACTTGAAAGTAATAATTCAGAAGGAAATATTCAGATTTTACAGTATATTGGTGATTGTGCTTTTAATATAACACTGTAGCTAGGTTGCAACCTACCTAACTCTATTTTCAGATCCATTAGACAAGCATGAATCCAGCAACGCCCAAAACCTCAACACCAAAATCCGAAACCTCATCTTCATCTATTGAGCACCCATCTTCCTCAAAGAAACCACTATGTGCACAATCTCTCTTTACACTGGCTTCTCCAAAATCAGATACAACATCTTTAGAGCCTTCACCTTCAAAGGGGCAGGAAGGTCCTTCTCCTGCCAAAGTTTCAAAAGGATCCCGCAATAGCCTGGATGATTTTAGTAAGAGTAAGAGCGCCTTTCATGAGGACTTGGACACAAAACAGAAGGCAGGCCTCTACTCTTTGATGGTTGGTGATGTCCAGAATGCAAAGGAGGACTTAAACAGACTGAGAAGGACATCAAATGCCTATTTCAGTCATCAAAGTTCTTTTGTACTGAAAGACCTTCAAATGAAGGCAGTTGCAACACAACAAAAGTTGACAACTACTGAGAACTACAACCTCCATCTCCATCATGAGAATAATGACCTGCGAGAGAAGGTTAAAACTATGAAAAGGGAAATAGCTTCCAAGGATGCACAGGCAGCATGTCATATGTTTGATGACGATTTTGACGGTGATGAGAATGATGATTTTACTGACAAGAGGAGTGACAAAGTAGTAGGCCATGCAAGAATACAAGGCAGTGTGTCTGATGAGGAGAAAGAGGACATTGTAGCTAAAAAATGTTGACAATGCATAAAATATGTGAAGCTACTCCAACACCACTTTGACATTTTTCCTACATAAACTCACATACAATTTTTGTTTTTATGTTTTAAAACTTTATTTTTAGTGCCTGTGGAAGTTATCTACATTGCCAGTGAATACTAATTTATCCTAATGAATACTAATTTATCCTAAGGAGTATAGTGACTTGTTAATGATTTCACTATATTGAGCTGTATTATTTCACTTTGTGATGTAAAACCATAATTATCTTACATCCTTCTTTACTTGTACCATTTCTTTATGTTTTAAAACTTTATTTTTAGTGCATGTAGAAGTTATCTGCATTGCCAGTGAATTTAATTTATCCTAAGGAGTATAGTGACTTGTTAATGATTTCACTATATTGAGCTGTATTATTTCACTTTGTGATGTAAAACCATATCTTACATCCTTCTTTACTTGTACCATTTCTTTATGTTTTAAAACTTCAATTTAAGTGCATGTAGAAGTTGTCTGCATTGTGTATGATTGTTACTGATATTCATCATTAACATTTTATCTAAAGCTTTATGTATATTGTTTAAGTTTGTAAAAACATACATACACTATTATTACATTTTAGTCGGTTTCAAAAGAAAACACTATTTCTTTGAAATTATGTTACTTGAGCATTTTGAATTCTTTGAAGTTAAATCAGCTTTATTGTTGTTTCTGGTATAATATATGGTCACATTATCTCAGGTTTTCCATTTTCTAGTATGCTGTAAGGGTGTAACGGTTTACCGGTATACCGATATATTGCAATATGAAAAAAATAAATTTCGTACTGCGATACGATTTTTGGAAAACCGGTATTTTATAAAAAATTATAATTTACAATTAATTGCCTTCTAATTTTGTACAATTTTCACATAAAAATCTTTAAGAAAAAAACAGAAAGAATGAATAAATTAGAAACTGAAAAGGAAATTGAAAAGGAAAATAATGCCTACAGAAAAATGAATGAACGCCATTCAAAGTCTACAAATCAAAGAATATTAGACAAGAAAAAAGAAAGCTGCTAAGAGAAAAACTAACAGAAACAGTACATCTGTAGAAACAGCCATTATACATTTTAAACGAGCAATCAAAGATGGTGCCTTGTATGAAAGCTTTTCTTGTGCAAGACTTATGTTTAGGCGTTCAGTGTTGAAATATGCACCTTCTAAGTATAGAAAAATCGAGCAAGAGTTAATCAGAAATATTATTGAAGCTAGGAGAGGAACAACAACTGATTGGATCTGTCAAACATGTGATGCTGCTTTAAAAAGAAGCTCAATTCCAGCTTTGTGTTTAGTGAATAATGTATCATTAGAATCCATTCCACATGTACTTGAACATTTGACATCTCTTGAACAACAGATTATTTCTCAGATTTTGCCATTTATGAAAGTGATTACTCTACATACAGGTGCACAGCACAAATTAAGTGGTCAGGTTGTTTTGGTCCCCGCAGATCTCTCTTAAGTTACAACAAGACTTCCTAGAAATATAGCAAGTGCTCAAATAATCACCTAATAGCTCTCAAAAGATGACTTTCTGACAAGCATCCTTATCATCAACAGCTTATAAGACCAAGCTATGTAAATGAAGCTGTTAGTTACTTGAAGACCCACTCACCACTGTATTCTCAGGTACAGGTAAATCCAAATTGGCAGCAAGAAAGTGCTGAGAACAATTCCAAACTTTGGTCAGCAGTTAATTCTCAAAACTCTGGACACACTGAAGCTAACAGAAATGTCATTGTTGAAGACTGCACTACAACAAATAAGTGTGAAGCTGATCACATAACCAAACACCATGATAGAAATGAAGAAGAAGTTATCGACAGTGAGGATGAAGTAGATTTTGACAATTCTACAGAAGTTAAAGATGAACTTCAAAACAAAGCTTCACTGAATGCAGTGACATGTGTACAACCAGTGAATGGACCAGAAATTCAAATGGCAAATGTTTTAAACATTGCACCAGCCGAAGGGCAAACACCTACCACATATTTCAAGCAACAAGAATGGGAGGCCTTATGTTTTCCAAAGCTATTTCCTACTGGCTTGAATATATTCAGCACCAACAGACCAGTAACTAAGTTTAAAAAAATATTTTAGTCAGAGATTAACCAACAAAGACCAACGCTTCTCTGAATGTACAGAATATATATTTCAGGCACTTGATGCAACAGAAAAAGAACAACTTCAAAATAGTATATCCTTGACAACTAGAAAGACATTTCAGAGTGATATCAGTGCAGGACAGTTAAAAGATCCTGGTCGATTAAAAAGAATGATTTCTACAGACCAGTTATTCTCTTCATTTAAAAATATACGCGCTACCCCACAGTATTGGCAGCAGATGCAGCTTGATATGCTGGCCAAATTACGACAGCTTGGTCCATACATGTTCTTTCTTACTGGATCAGCAGCAGAATTTCACTGGATAGAAGTGATCCAAGTTGTTGCAAAACAATATGGAACTAATTTGTCAGATGAAGAAATTGAAAATATGGACTGGAATACCAAAAGATCCTGGCTTCAAAGGAATCCAGTTTCAGTTGCTCGACAAATTGACTACATCTTTGAGCAGTTATTTCAAAAAGTCATCCTAAGTGGTGCCCACCCTATTGGTCAGATTCTGAACTATGATAAAAGAACTGAAATGCAAGGAAGAGGAACACAACATTTTCACTGTGCACTTCATGTGAAGGATGCAGCACAGTTGGATAAAAATACTGACGAAGAATGCATTCAGTTTATTGATAAATATATAACATGTGAAATGCCAGATGTTGAAGAAGATGAAGAGCTTTACAAATTAGTACAACGTCAGGTTCATCATCATACGAGAAGTTGTAAAAAAAATAAAAACAAAAGCTGTAGATATTCATACCCAAAAGTACTAGCACCTCAAACATTGATAGCTAGAGTTCCAGAAGGTGAAAACAGTGGAACACTAAAAAGAAATGCTTGTTTAATTCTTCAAAAAATACATGACATCGTATCATCTACTGATTGTGAATTAGATGGAATAGTAACAATAGAAGCTTTATTACAAAAGGCTGGTGTGTCATCAAATGAATATGTGTCAGCCTTAAAAGTGGCTCAGAGAAGAACTATTGTTGTCATGAAGAGAACACCACAAGAACTCATGGTCAATAATTATAACAAAACCATATTACAAGCTTTATGGCAAACATGGACATTCAGTTTATTACAAACATTTGGGCATGCATCGCATATTTAACATCGTATATTTGTAAACCAGAAAAGACCATGAGTGAGATGATGAGGAAGGCTAGTAAGGAAGCTAGCAATAAACCAATCAGAGAGGCACTAAGTGATGTAGGTCACATTTTCATCAAGTCCCGTGAAGTCTCGGAACATGAAGCAATTTTGAAATTCTTTCTCTTCCATTACGAAAATCAAGTACTGATGTACAATTCATACAATAGTTCACCAAAGGCGCAGGATGTGGGAAAACATTTTTTGTAAACACTTTGTATGAAGGGCTTGTTCGAGCTCTTAGAACTCCAAGACAAGACCCTGATAAGCCAACAGTGTTGATGACAGCATCTACAGGAAAGGCAGCATCAAACATCAATGGAATGACTGTTCATTCTGCATTTGGCTTGCCAGTAAAAAAGCATGTACATGATACCAATTTCACATATAAACCACCAAACCAAAGCAGGCTAAATACAATGAGATGCAGCTTCAGTAATTTGCAAGTTATTGTCATAGATGAAATATCCATGCTTGGATCAACTTCATTTCAAAACCACCTGTCTTGTGCATTTCAGGAAATTTTTCAAAACTACAACAAGCCATATGCAGGTGTTTCCATATTAGCTGTTGGAGACCTTTTACAGCTTAATCCAGTCGCACAAGGTCCAGTTTTCACTGTACCCACAAAGGGATATGATGCTTTAGCGGGGTCAATCTGGCAGAAACTCTTCAAACTCTATGAACTTACTACAATAGTACGTCAAAAGGGAGACCCAAGATTTGCAGAAATATTAAACAATGTAAGAGTTGGTACCCTCACAGAGAAAGATGAACTTGATCTGAAAGACCTTGAAAACACTGATACCAGACACTGTCCACTTATTTAAAACAAATGAGCTTGCAGCTATCTACAACAATGAACAACTACTTAATTTACCTAAACCTTATGTTATAATTCACTCCCAGGACAGTCAAAAAGATCTTCACACAAATGCTGTCTCCATCAAGGTCACCACCACCACCAAATGGGCGACACTAAATAGTTCTCTTCAAATGTTGTAAAGTTTACTATTTGTGGTTTGAAAAAAATATCTTTTAGTTAGATGATATTTTTTTGTATGTACAATATCAAATTTAGCTCGACTATTCGATAAGAATAAGTAGAGCTATTGTAGTCACCCGAGGGTCACTTATGTTAAAGTTTTGTAATAGTTTAAATATTTTCAAAGTCCATTGACATATGGCTTTGAAACTTTGCAAACTTGTTAAACAACAGAGATTGTGTTATTAGTTGTAGCCATTATGGCCCTTCAGGCATTTGAATTCTTCTGTAATATGCCATGATAAATATATTTATTAATAAAGCCTTATGTCTCCAGTTGTTATAATTTCAACGAATTTGCTTGTTGGTATTGTAATATATTTCTATTATTTTATAGGATGGCATAGAAGACTGAATGGGATGGCTGGGGGAAAGCCTCCATTCTACCTTTTGGTAAGACTCTTGTATGATGAGGCCCAGGTAGCGATAAGGAACTCTGAATTGGATAGTGAAGGGAGACTTCGCCGCTACCAACGGAAAAAATACATCTTTCTCCAGGGACAGACGCACCAGCTGTGGGACAGGTACAGGAATGGGGAGTTGTTATCAACGGGGCTTCTAAGAGAATTCGGGAACTTATATAAGCCCAAAGAGTTGTAAGATGTCAACAAAAAAAAAGACAATGAAATATGTGCATGAAAATAACAATGAAAGTGAAAGTGAATATATTTGAATATATGACATAATATTGACAAAAAAGACATACTATATGATATTCTATCATTGCATATGAAACATGTTTTTATACATTAAATGTTATTGCTATTGATCGTCTTCGTGTTGTTTTTTATCTGTATGTTGTTATGTACGCAACATATTACATGTATATAGTTAATCTCTGACAAGTTGGTATTTCCAATATTATTATTGTTCTATTTTTAGAACGTATAACTACATATGTGTAAATAAGATTTAACAAGAAATTTCTTAACTGTTGTAGAAAATTCTAGATTATGATTCATGCATTATATTTAGATAGAAATTTCCAGATTATTCTTTATTGTTGAAGGTGCTAGATTATGTTACTGTTGAATATGGAAAACTGTTCTGGAATGTTCTTAGCTTATATATAAGGGGACATTTTTCATTACCTTTACCTTTTAAGTTATCTTTGTTTGTTTGTTTCATTTTACGCCTTTTTCAACAGTATTTCAGTCATATAGGCGTGTAGTTTCCTAACCATCGTTCCTGGAGAGTTACACCAGTACTAGACAACCTTCCTCCGCGCTAAACTACCAAAGCATCTCCCGGGGATCGAACCCATGCCAGAGAGGTACCTGGATTAGAAGTCATCGACTCTAACCCCTCGACCACGGAGGCGGTTTAAGTTATCAGTTACCTTTTAAGTCACCTTTTAAGTCATCAGTTACCTTATAAGTCATCAGTTACCTTATAAGTCATCAATACATTTGGAGTATCATTCAACTTGGATATTAAGTGATTTATTAGCTCTGGATTTTATAATAGATTAAATTATTCTTATGAATTTTATAGTGGGAATTTATTCTAAAGTGTTCTTGGATTTAACTTGGATTTAACTGTACTATTCAAAAAGGGATCATTCCAGGATCAGACAAGACATTTGAGATTTATATTTTTATTTGGACTTCAGGCATTTGTAAACATAAATTGTTATTTAATTTTTCTTCAATAATTTTTCTGTACATATGTAATAAATTTGTTATTGTTACAAGTTTGTTGCTGGCTTTTCTTTCTCGTTACGCCTGGCTCGTAACAATGTAACTTAATCAGAATTATGCATATATATACTTATTATTTGACAAAAAAAACCTCCAAATATTCGCATACAAAACGCATCAAAATATGTCCATTTCAGTAATTTTATAATATATTATTTTAACAGTCTATAATAATTAATGAAATATATGAAAAACAAATAATAATAAAATATAGGGGACGAGTTGACCAGGGGACGAGTTGTCCAAGGGACGAGTTGACCAAAAAGGTGACGAGTTGACCAGAGGAAGAGTTGAGCAGGGGACGAGTTGACTCTGAATCGTTTCTAGGAGGAATAACACTTCTAATCTCCAAGAAGTGGAAGAATATCTCACACCTGTTGAGAAAATGACTTGTTATGTGCAACATTTTCCCGAATTGAAATAAGAGGGAAGAAAGGACGAACTGTACCAGTCTTACTCACATCTGAAATAGAAAGCAATATTGACCTATTGTTACAGCACAGGGAAATGGCTGGAATACATCCAGAGAACCTGTATTTACTTCCTAGGTCCAATTTCAATTCAAAGGAGCCAATTAGAAGTACTGATGTTCTACAGAAATATGCTAAAGAAGCAAATTTATGTAAAGCAGAAAATATTACAAGCACGAAACTACGGAAGCACATAGCTACCATTTCACAGGTCTTGAACTTGAGTAGACATGATTTAGAAACTATGGCTGAGTTTATGGGCCATGACATTGATATTCATCGCTCATTTTACAGACTTCCACAGGAGACAATACAAGTTGTGGGAAAAAAAATGGGAAGGCTACTGAGTGCTTTTGATAATGGAACCATTGCTCAGTATAGAGGGAAGACTTTAGATGAGACAACAAACTATTTAAGATTTAAAGGTGGACTACTTACACTTGTTTTGTAGTTTATAATCATGGCCATTGTCAGTTTTTAATCATCATTAGGATTGAATATCAAGAGGAATTATAAAATTGTGGATTAAATGGAGAGATAGCCTAGTGGTTAGGTGTCTGCCTCTCAACCCAGGGATTGCGAGTTTTAGTCCTACATGGGTCACAACCATGTTTCGTCATATGACACAAGTACTAGTTAGTTCCAGTGTGGTTCAAATAAGTTGTAAGCTTTGATCAGTTGAGATTACAAGAGAAGTTCATTTAAATTTGTCGTTACGATTCTCTAAACTGCGTTATCGGGCACAGTCATATACTATTTACTTTAACCCTTCCAAGTATTCGTCCTTAACAGAAATACATTTTCTAGCCTAGAAATCCACTTTGTGAAGGCAGAAAGGTACGCGTCTTTAGGTACACCCTGTAGGCACTGTAAAATTGCACTATCTAACGCACTTTGAGACTCATGTTGACGTCCAGATAGTTTTCTTCAATAAGGGAAACAAGAGAAAATCACAGGGACTAAGGTCTGGGGAATAAGACGGGTGGGGACGTTGTACTACTTTTTTCTTTCCTAGGAACTTCTAAACAAGCACCCACTTTTGAGCAGCAGCATTGTTATGATTTAGGCAAAGGCCTCCAAGTCTTGTGGAAGGTTTAAGGGCACATTAGCTCTCAGAAACATATTATTTTTAAGTATATTGATAAAATAATACTACTGAAATTAATTTTAATTTTAAAGTCACTATTTATTTAACAAGAGCTGTCAGAAGGACAGCGCGCTCGACTTTTTTAGTGCTTGCCTATAAAACAAAACTTTGACAGTTAAGGGCACACAAGACTTTAACTAGGAATTTCTAAGTACAAATCAAGAAACATTTTCACAGAGTTATCTTCTCTTGCTTACAGATAGGTCTCATGATGGCACATAAGAACTCCAACTTCCAAAGTAATATCTCAAATGGTTAGGTCAACAAGTGGACAAGAATGAAAATTTTAACTGAGTTTCTAAGTCAAAAAGGGCCATAATTCAAATAAAATCCTTAACAGAATTACCTTCTCCTGCCCATGTTTGGGACCATGATGGTAAACAAGTATTCCAACTTTCAATTTAATATCTCAACCAGTTCAGTCAAAAAGTTGACTGGTACAAAAAACTTAACCAAGATTCTAAGTCGATAAAGGCCTTAATTTTTAAAACAAATCCCTGACAGAGTTACCTTCTCTTGCGTACAGATGGGGGGTAATGATGTGAAATAGCATTAAAAGTTTCAAAGCAATATCTCAAAGGGTTAAGGCAATAAGTGGATTTTACCCATATTCAATGTATTTTCTAAGTCAAAAAGGGGCATAATTCTGTCAAAAACCTTGACAGAGTTATGTCCTCTTGTCTGTTGATGAAGGTCGTGATGGTAAACAAGTATGGTCAGTTTCAAAGCAATACCTCCAATGGTTTTGAAATAAAGTGAGGTGGTACAAAAAACTTAACCAAGCTCAATACACTTTCTAAGTCAAAAAAGGGCCATAATTCTGTCAAAAACCTTGACAGAGTTATGTACTCTTGTCTGTAGATGGAGGTTATGATGGTGAACAAGTATGGTAAGTTTCAAAGCCATACTTGTAATACTTCTGAAATAAAGTGGGGTGGTACGAAAAACTTAACCAAGGTGTGACGCCAACGCCGACGCCGGGGCGAGTAGGATAGCTCCCCTTTTCATAGAAAAGTCGAGCTAAAAATGTTGACAGTTACTGTTGCCTGCTGAAACAGTGAACAATACCTATAGATGACTTTGTATCCTGAAACAGTGGAATGAAGATTTGTCTCTGGCTTAAACTAGACCTATCACTGAAGGTGATTAATACCCCCACCAGCAACTTTGACTTTTTGAAAAAAACGTAGTCAGAAGAAAAATTTGAACACAAACTATCAACTGTGTACAAAGAAATATTTCAATTAATTGTAATAGCAACTGAGGTCTTGAAAGAAGCTTGCTATACACCAAGTTTGATAACAATATCTCATTCCTAACTCTAGTTATTGTCCGGAAACCATTTTTCTATGACCTTGACCTTGACCCCAGGGGTCCAAATGCAATACCAACCCAGGTCTTCATATAAGCTTGCTATACACCAAGTTTGATTACAGTATCTCATTCCTAAGTCAAGTTATTGTCCGGAAACCATTTTTCTATTTCAAAAGGGTGACCTTGACCTTGACCCCAGGGGGTTCAAATGCAATACCAACCGAGGTTTTCATATAAGCTTGATATACGCCAAGTTTGATAACAATATCTCATTCCTAACTCTAATTATTGTCCGGAAACCATTTTTCTTTTTTTAGTAACAGTGGTCTTGACCCCAGGGGGTCCAAATGCAATACCAACCCAGGTCTTCATATAAGCTTGCTATACATCAAGTTTGATTACAGTATCTCATTCCTAAGTCAAGTTATTGTCCGGAAACCATTTTTCTATTTTTAGTAATGGTGACCTTGACACCAGGGGGCCCAAATGCAATACAAACCGAGGTCTTCATATAAGCTTGCTATACGCCAAGTTTGAAAACAATATCTCATTCCTAACTCTAGTTATTGTCCGGAAACCATTTTTCTATTTTTAGAAACGGTGACCTTTACCTTGACCCCAGGGGTTCCAAATGCAATACCAACCGGAGTTTCCACATAAGGTTGCTATATACCAAGTTTGATTACAATACCTCAATCCAAACTCTAGTTATCGTCCGGAAACCATGATGTGGACCGACTGACCGACGGACCAACGGACCGACCGACAAGCTGACTCCTATATACCCCCCCTAAACTTCATTTGTGGGGGTATAATTATGACCGATTATGATCAGAAAGAGATATCTGCAATAGAGAGCACATTTCAAGTTCTGTTCTGTGTTTCTGTTACACATGAGCAGATCTTTTGCTACTATATTGTATTATATAAAATTATTATAATTTTGAGCTTATTGGTTATTTTTTATAATTTCATTTGAAATTTCATTCTTAATTTAATATAAATACCTATTTGATATGTGAAGGTAATAGTGTTTAAGATACTAGTGAAATAAAATGACATGTGAAGTCATTTTCAAAGGCTAACTTTCCTTGTATGCCAGATTATAGTAATCGATTTTTCCTAATAAGAAATGCCTGCGGAATCATATGTATAGTGCTTTGACACTGCCACATTGTGTATCTTTTTTCTTCCTTAAAGAAATGTATCAACATGTTTCAATGAAGATCAGGAAAAAGGTGCAGGAAAAACGATTAGTCATGGGGGTTAATTCTGTAATTCTATTGGACGGTGAGATATACTGGGCGGATAGACAGTCTTATGAAGAAAAAGGAATCACATTAGTGTACTAATTCATTTAGATACTATTATGTACAAGTGCAAAAACTGTGAAAAGGAATTTGAATATAAATCTAGACTTCTGAGACACTTCTTAATACACCTACCTTACTACTTTGGGGACTTTGTTTGTTGCTTTTGTATATTAAAATTTGATAGTGAGCTTAAACTAATAAATCATTGTATAAAATTTTCAAAGGAACATAAAAATTGTGATCAACAGGAAACAATAAATTTAAAGGAAATAAGAACAGATTTTTTTAAAAGAAATATCAAATGCGAAAAAAAACTGTTTAAAAAGGAAGATATAACTATTCTCATAAACAGGTCTGCACAAACAAAGTTGAAGGTACAACATATAGCAGATAACATGGCTGACATAAATTCTGTCGACTATCAACATGACTTGACAATTGATGATGGCACGGAAATGCTACAGGATTTTGACAATCAATGTGTAGCAACTAAGCTCAAAACAATAGCTGCTGGTGAACGTGTTCCTGACCCACCAGTGTTTACATCTGGTGCTTCATATAGCCCAGGAACACCACTAAGAGATGAACAGGCACCAACATGTTGTTGTACTAAGTTAAACAAATTGCAAAGGAATATTGACAAGTTTGAGTGTCGTATGGCTGTAGCTCTACAGTTTTTATACTGACAGAACTTTAAGTGCGCTTCAACAATCCCTACGATACCAACAACAACTTGTTGAAAGACAAATCAAAAAGGCAAAAGAGTGGAATCCCCCTGCCTTAAAGACATCGGTCAGGCTATTACAAATAATATGCAGTGAAATCGCCTGCTTGCCAGGTCCGCCTCCTTAGGGTCGCGGGTAAGTCGCCCATAACGGGAGTGGGCCCATCCAGGGTCAGGCCATTAAGATGGCCCTGGGTGGGAATAATGATGAGCAGAAATAAAGAACATACTGTAAATAAATGACAATGTGTAAATGATATGTGTGTGAACATTGATGATATTTGATTATTTTTTTGTATGGATTCTTTAAACAAACATTATCATAAACTGTGAGTTAGAATAATTATTTTGAGTGAACTATTAATAATAATGAAAAAAAAAAATAGAGATCTAATCATGTGTTATTTCTTTTGTGTTTTTTTGTGTTTGTTTGAATTTTATGTGTTTTTTTATAATTAAAGACTAGGACAAATTTAATGCTCAATGAATTTTGAATCTAACTTAGAATTCTTTTTGTTTGTTATTAAAAGGTATCCTTTATTACTTTTTCCTTAATTTGTGTAATGTATGAACTACATTTTTCTGTATCCTGGAGGCTACAGTCCAAGAGGGGGGTAGTGTTACAATGTCTAAAGTAAGCTATCTTAACATAGAATTTATTCTAATATTTACTACAAGGTTAAGTTCTTTGATTCTTATCAGTCGGTAATTAAACTGTGACTGTTTTATAACTTGTAAAGATCCGGCAATTATTGTATCAACCCTGTCGTCACTATTGTTCCTTCGGCAGTGATGTAACTTTTCTCTGCCGTCACTATTGTCCTTCCGGCAGTGATGTAACTTTTTACTAGCACTATAAAAGGGCTGGGGAATCCATTTTGGGGGTCTTCTATTTTTGGGAATCGGATATGGGAAGTTTTAGAAAGATAACTTTAAAACTTAGAGAAACGGGAATTTAAGGGTATGAAAGTTTGGACTGTTTCCTCCAACATGTAAATAACGTATATATTTGTGTATATTGGATTTATCTTGTATATAATCTGAAACAAGAAGCCTCGCAATGCGACGAAAACCAGGTTTTCAACGACCAAGTTTTGATGTGACAGCAATCAATAGGTCAAAGTGCACTGAAGTTATTGAGTAGATATTGAATATTCTATTGTAAGCAAATTACCTTGACCTTGCTCCCAGATATCTAAGTGGCAATCCAAAGCTGCCACTCAGCAAGTTTGGTGACAAAAGGTCAAAGCAAACTCAAGTTATAACATGAAAACTAAATGCATTAACCTTGATCACAGACACCTGGGTAGCAATCCCAAGCTGCATCTTGATATAAGCTACCCATTCATCAAGTTTGGCGTCAATAGGCCAAAGCAAACTCAAGTTATTGAGCGGAAACTGACTTTCTATTTTTAGTAACAGTGACCTTGACCTAGATCACAGACACCTGGGTAGCAATCCCAAGCTGCCTCTTGATATAAGCTATCCATACACCAAGTTTTGTGTCAATAGGCCAAAGCAAACTCAAGTTATTGAGCGGAAACTGAATTTCTATTTTTAGTAACAGTGACCTTGACCTTGATCACAGACACCTGGGTAGCAATCCCAAGCTGCCTCTTGATATAAGCTATCCATACACCAAGTTTGGTGTGAATAGGCCAAAGCAAACTCAAGTTATTAAGCAGAAACTGAATTTCTATTTTTAGAAACAGTGACCTTGACCTTGATCACAGACACCTGGGTAGCAATCCCAAGCTGCCTTCTTGATATTACCTATCAATACATCAAGTTTGGTGTCAATAGGCCAAAGCAAACTCAAGTTATTGAGCAGAAACTGAATTTCTATTTTTAGTAACAGTGACCTTGACCTTGATCACAGACACCTGGGTAGCAATCCCAAGCTGCCTCTTGATATTACCTATCCATACACCAAGTTTGGTGTCAATAGGCCAAAGCAAACTCAAGTTATTGAGCGGAAACTGAATTTTATTTTTAGTAACAGTGACCTTGACCTTGATCACAGACACCTGGGTAGCAATCCCAAGCTGCCTCTTGATATAAGCTATCCATACACCAAGTTTGGTGTGAATAGGCCAAAGCAAACTCAAGTTATTGAGCGGAAACTGAATTTCAATTTTAGTAACAGTGACCTTGACCTTGATCACAGACACCTGGGTAGCAATCCCAAGCTGCCTCTTGATATAAGCTATCCATACACCAAGTTTGGTGTGAATAGGCCAAAGCAAACTCAAGTTATTGAGCGGAAATTGAATTTCTATTTTTAGTAACAGTGACATTGACCTTGATCACAGACACCTTGGTAGCAATCCCAAGCTGCCTCTTGATATTACCTATCCATACACCAAGTTTGGTGTCAATAGGCCAAAGCAAACTCAAGTTATTGAGCGGAAACTGAATTTCTATTTTTAGTAACAGTGACCTTGACCTTGATCACAGACACCTGGGTACCATTCCCAAGCTGCCTCTTGATATTACCTATCCATAAACCAAGTTTGGTGTCAATAGGCCAAAGCAAACTCAAGTTATTGAGCGGAAACTGAATTTCTATTTTTATTAACAGTGACCTTGACCTTGATCGCAGAAACCTGGGTAGCGGTCCCAAGCTGCCTCTTGATATAAGCTACCTACACACCAAGTTTGGTGTCAATAGGCCAAAGCAAACTCAAGTTATTGAGCGGAAACTGAATTTCTATTTTTAATAACAGTGACCTTGACCTTGATCACAGAAACCTGGGTAGCAATCCCAAGCTGCCTCTTGATATAAGCTACCTACACACCAAGTTTGTTGTCAATAGGCCAAAGCAAACTAAAGTTATTGAGCGGAAACCAAAAGTTGACGCCGCGCCACCCGCCCGCTTGCCGACTTTGGCATTACAATAACCCGGTTTTCGTTGAAAACCTGGTTAATAAAAAGTAGCTTAGAAGAAAAATGATTTATTTATTATGTTATGCTACAGATTGTTTAAATAGTAACTGCTCAAATGTCGAGCTCGTGGCAGCAAATCCTATATGACCAGTTTTATAAAGGTCTAATAAGAGGCCCAACTTAAAACGGTTACAATATATGTCTGTCAAGGTAGCACATTGTTTATATAAAAAAGTCCTGGCACAAATTGTTGGGCTAACAAATGTACATGTTTGATGGTTCGTACTCCTCCCAACTCGCCCCATATATGGGATGCAGACTAGTGGCTTGTCAAATTGAAATTATTGTATTTCATTAATGAAGATTTTGATATAATTATATAATTGTTGAAAAACTGTACTACATGTATATTTCTTCTTAACTTTATTTATTTTAGACTGTGACCAAATGGTGTAGGAAAATGTAACTACGCTGGCGGTCTACTTTTTTGTGTTGAGGACTCCAGTCGAAAAAACCTACAGAAAGCCCCTGAAGCAGTAACCTGTACGGGAAAACTTAGTAGTTGGAATGTTCCCAGAGCCCTAAAAGTACATTCAGCCCCACTTCCAAATATGAAGATAAAAAAGGTACATATTGGAACAGCAAGAAAATATACAGTCAGAGTCTGTGACTTTATACGACCCTCGGGCTCCGGTTGACAGATATCTCGATATCCTGGCATTGCGTACTTTGTATGAGAATTTAGAAAATTGTATGCCGGCATCTGGTTTCGTTCTTTTTCATGAAGAACTGACAGACATACTAGGTGAAAACTTGCCTGTTTGTGATAATGTGGAAGTGGTATCCACACACTATAGTGAGAAGGACAGGGGAATGGAGATATTTTCCGACCAGAAATTGTTGGACATTTACCCTGTCAAAGGTATAAGTCTGCCCAATATGGCCAGTAGCATGGATATAGAATTTGCTGTTGATGATTATCTAAGCAAACTTAAAATTGATGAAATGATAATTGAAGCTGTTGAAATGAGAACAAAACAGCAATCAAAAAGTGTTTTGTGACAGAATCTTAGGAAATTCATCCTTACCGCTACAAACTTTGGTCAAAAAATAAAACGTTAAACAAACCCAGATGGACTTATTAAGCAGTTGTTATATTCCAGCTTCTCATGGAAAGCTACCACTTATGGGTCTGAAAACGAAGAAAACGCAATTCTTGCTTATGAGAAACATATGGAAATGTCTGGAAATGCTGTCAAAGTTGAAAAAATGGGTTTACAAATTTGTGACAAGTTTCCTGGATTAGGTGCCAGTGTTGATGGCAAAGTGTTTGAAATATCTACAGATAGCTATGGATGTCTAGAAGTGAAATGCCCTATATCTAGAGCTGGACTTATTATTGAAGAAGCTGTACATAAACAGCCATTTTGCTTGAAGAAAAATGATAATAGTGAACAGATCTCATGATTACTTTTACCAGGTTCAAGGTCAAATGTTTGAGACAGGGCTTAAGTGGGCAGACTTTGTTGTTGGCTCAATGACGAAAATGTTTATGTGGAAAGAATTTTATTTGATGAGACAATGTGGAATAAAATTTCACTTCCTAAATTAACTAACTTTTACAGGCAACAGTTTATTCCAGAATTGTTGTCAAGGCGAGTACAAAAACAATTATTAGAAAGATAAAATAAAAGCTTAAAGGACAATAAAAGATAGGAGTGATTAAATAGGAGGTTGGTTATAGTACATGGACATATTTTGGTGAAGTGCTTAAGTTTTTGGATAGTTATTGCCCAATTACAAATTGAACTCTGTAATCAAGAAATGTTTTTAGTGCACAAAAGTGTATTTAGAACTTAGTATGTTATAACTTAACATAATCTTTATTATTTATGGGCACTCATTTTCGTGATTTTAGTGAATTAACCTATCCACGAATTTAAGATCCACAAAATTTCATGTTGTCTGCTGTAAGATTATTTTTCATCACATTATTTACATTTGACCTTTAGAAAAAATAAACAGTCCACGAATTTAAAAACCCACGAAGATGTTATTTCAAATTGTGACGAAACCACGAAATCTCAAGCCTGCGAAATTCAGCAAATTAACGTATTCAACCATGAAACAGACACATTAAGATCACATCAAACACCTTTATTCTTAATAAATAAAGGTGTTCACCTGGATTTTATCAAGGTAAGATACAAACATAAAAAAATAGTCTTTAAGTGTATAAAGCTTTATCTAGTAAAAATATTATGCTGCTATCTTAAATAAGGTTTCTGCCGTTTAGCAATTATTTTATGAATGCACCAAAAACATATTTCTTTAGCAAAGGTATTTTAGTTGTATTCTTTTTCAACTTCAAACAATACTTTTCACAGCAGATATATAGCTTTACACACTTTAAAGAATCACAGAAATAAGTTAAACATAAATTATAAAATATTAAAAACTTTAACTTAACAATTTATGGCAGATAACTTAACAAATTATGGCACAGTATATGAAGTCAACTCATGGCACTTTATCAGAAAGGGAATTATGTTCCGCCCTTTTTTTCGTACAACTTTACAACCAGTCAAGGGAGGTTATTTCCAAACTCTATTTGTACACAAAATCCTCACTTCGCTACAGTTCTGACACTGCCTTTTACCTCTAGAAAGGCAAATAAAAGATTAGGAATTTAGAATTTCATGCATTATTTTGCTTAGAACTTTTTTTCATTTCATAGTAGATTTCATTATTCTACAATTCTAAATTGAAGGGAAAATCCAAAGTTCCAAAAGTATTAAATGCAGTCCTAAAGTAATGAAAAAAAATCCTTATCATCTAAGATGGCACAATATTATAAGTTATGGCACAAAAGAAACAGAAGGACTTATCTTCTTCCTAAATATGAAATTGTTAACTGCATGGACAAGAGATATAAACAGTTTCATGATGGGACTATACATATTGAAAACTAAACAATACAATATATTCTACCTACATAATAAAATCTTAGCTTGCCTCATCCTAATTCAAACTCTGTATACCTGTAGAAAGAGTTCTACCTTCATCACCTCCCACTGTATAAAGATCTGCTTCTTCAGGTTCATTCACTTCTTCACTTTCTATTACTTCGGTATTTTCATTTATAGCTTTATTACAATTTACAACTTAATGTTTTTGGCTAACAATGTCTGGATTTTGTTGATCCTTTTCTTCACTGACAATATCTTGCTATACTGTCTCTTCATGTATAGTATCATCAACACTATCATTGTCATTATCTACATCTTCATTGACATCACTCACACTTTCATGGTTAGCTTTGCAAATAATCAGCTCCCCATCTTCTGTTTTTATACAAAAGTCACTTATGATACAAGTATCACCAGCATCAATGTCACCTTTGTCTATTCGATCAATTTCATTATTGCACAAATCTGTTTCAAAAATACCTATAGTTTGATGTATATCACTTCCAGTTGAAGTATTATCAGTTACAGGTTCAATAATAGCAACATTTTCTTCACAATGATATTCAGGATCTATAACTTCTTCTTTCACAATTTCAGAAGCATCGTTTCCCTCACCAACAAGCATGTATTGAAACTGATCATTTAAGGAATGTATAATACTGTTTACCATACAAGCATCTGCATGATCTGGAATAACAATTTCACTGTTTTCAACAATATCTTGTCCACTTTCACCACTGAATGTTTCATGCATGTTTCGAGAGACGAAAATTTTACCACTTATGTCAGTTATACTTTTGTCTTCTTCTGCAGTTTCAACAGGAAGGGACGCCCTTTGTAGCTTCTTTTTTAACCGCCAAAGTCTCGTCCGTTCTGACTCCCGCAATCGTCTCAGTTTTTGCTCTTTCTTGGAGAGTTGCGAAACAGGAATATATCTATTAAAGAAGTAATTAACCTTTTTAATAAAGCAAGAATTTGAAAGTATTTTGCTTATCAGGTCATAATGCATTTTTTCAAACTGTTGTACATACATGATCAACCTTTAAGCCAATAATTTACAAAAGATTAAGTTCAAAGAGGGAATTACTTTGTAATAAAGATGCAACAGTTTTTATATGCATTGTGGGTAATGAAAAAGAACAAATATTTTATCTGAGGAAAGAAACAAGAGGGCCATGATGGCCCTGAGGTCGCTCACCTGGATTTAGGCCCCCGGAGCGGGGCTAGTTTAAACCCCAGGGCTTTTATTTGAACAAACTTGGAAGACACTCATTAGAAGATGTTTCATGATGTTAAGTTTTTACTACACACATATAATGAGAAACAATGACCTCCCCCTACCCCCCTTTGGCAGGGCCAATTTTAACCCAATGGCTTTTATTTGAACAAACTTGGTAGACACCCACAAAAAGATGTTTTCTGCAATCTAACCTCTAGCTCACTGGGATTTTTAAAAGAAGATTTTTTTAAGTTTTTACTATACGCATATAGTTAAAAACAATGACACCTTTGGGGCGGGGCCAGTTTTAGCCCCAGGGCTACTATTTGAACAAACTTTGTAGACACTTACTAGAAGATGTTTCATGCTTAATATCTAAACTCTAGCTATTTGGGTTTTTTCAAAGAAGATTTTTAAGTTTTTGCCATACACATATAAGGAAAATCAATGACCCCCCAGGGCGGGGCCAATTTTGACCCCAGGGCTTTTATTTGAACAAACTTTGTAGACACTCACTAGAAGATGTTTCATGCTTAATATCTAAACTCTAGCTATTTGGGTTTTTTCAAAGAAGATTTTTTAAGTTTTTGCTATACACATATAAGGAAAGTCAATGACCCCCGGGGCGGGGCCAATTTTGACCCCAGGGCTTTTATTTGAACAAACTTTGTAGACACCCATTAGAACATGTTTCATGCTAAATATCTTAGCTCTAGCTCTTTGGGTTCTTTAAAAGAAGATTTTTTAAGTTTTTACTATATGCATATAGGGAAAATCAATGACCCCCTGGGGCGGGGCCAATTTTGACCCCAGGGCTTTTATTTGAACAAACTTGGTAGACACTTATTAGAAGATGTTTCATGCTAAATATCTTAGCTCTAGCTCCATGGGTTCTTTAAAAGAAGAATTTTTAAGTTTTTACTATATGTATATAGGGAAAATCAATGACCCCCTGGGGCGGGGCCAATTTTGACCCCAGGGCTTTTATTTGAACAAACTTGGTAGACACTTACTAGAAGATGTTTCATGCCAAATATCTAAGCTCTAGCTCTTTTGGGTTTTTTAAAAGAAGATATTTAAAGTTTTTTTTCTTTCGGTAGCCATGGCAACCAGAGTTCTGCATGGAATTAAATTCTTTGAACAATTTTTAAAGGTGACCACCAAAGGAACATTCCTGTGAAATGTGGATGAAATTGGCTTAGTGGTTTATGAGGAGATGTCATTTGAAGCAAAAGTTTACGAACGACGGACGGACGGACGCCGGACGAAAAGCGATCACAAAAGCTCACCCTGTCACTTTGTGACAGGTGAGCTAAAAATGATATAGATAGAGTACAAGGTTTATTACAAAACTATAGTAAAAAAAACTTTTGTCAGAATGATCTAGACACATGTATGAGGAAGTCTCCACATACACTCGTATTTGTTAGATTGTATATGAATTATAATGAAAGAATACAAAGGGTATCATAGTTGCATATTGTCAAAAATGGAAGGTAAAAAAAGCTAATGAAGAATATTTCTATAGCATCTAATTAAATCTACCTCATAACAGATATAAACAGGTTTATTTTGATTTCTAAATATAACACAGCTCATTTAATAATTTATGTCTTCTTGATATTAACTCAAAGAATCAAAGAGGAGTAACTTCTCAAGTTTCAACAGTGCAAGGTGAGATGAGTTATTGTTACTGTTTGTTCAATTTTGTTATGGTTAGTTCTAGCTGAAACTTTCAGATTTTTACAGTATTCGTAACAGTAATTTCCCCAATATGATATTTTTATGTTTTGATATTTTTACTGTTACCCATAAGCCTACCTGTTATTTATATACTGGTACTCAGTCCCAATTACAATTATTTATAATACTGCATGTTTGTAATGTCTCTCTTCATTGGATAATCATGATGTTTATAAAAAGTATATAAACAGCTGCTGTCAATTTATAAAGTAATTCCATTTTTTTCTCTCTAATGAAGGAAGTTTGCTTTATTAGTTTTACATTATAAAAAAAGATGTTAAACAAGAGGGCCATGATAGCCCTGAGTCGCTCACCAGAAACAACTGCTTTTCAGTGTTGGAATGTCAATATATTCTGATATCAAATTTGAGCATAGAATATGTTTAAACAATAATTTGAAGAAATGACATGACCTGGGGCATTTAAGCTTTAGCTTTATTGGGGCTAATCAAATTAATAGGAGCAAACTTGATAAAAGACTACCTAAGAATGCTACAAAGTTTGGTGATCATCTCTCAATTAATTCAGTAGGAAATGATGTTCGAAGGTTTTTTCTATTTTTAGCTTTAGTGGCCCCAAAAGGGGGTAATCAAATTAATATAAGCAAACTTGATAAAAGAGTACCCAAGAATGCTACAGACAAAGTTTGGTAATCATCCATCAATTGGTTCTGAAGTAGAAGATGTTTAAAGTTTTTTCTATTTTTAGCTTTAGCGGCCCCTAAAAGGGGCCACTCAAATTAATGTGAGCAAACTTGATAAATGATTACCCAAAAATGCTACAGACAAAGTTTTGAGATCATCCATTAATTAGTTCTGTAGGAGAAGATGTTTAAACATATTTCTATTTTTAATTATAGCAGCCCCTAAAAGGGGCTAATCAAATAAATATGAGCAAACTTGATAAAAGACTACACAATAATGCTACAGACAAAGTTTGGTGATCATCCATCAATAAGTTCTCTAGAAATAGACATTTAACAGTATTTCTATTTTTAGCTTTAGTGGCCCCAAAAGGGGGTAATCAAATTAATATAAGCAAACATAAGACTACCCAAGAATGCTACAGACAAAGTTTGGTAATCATCCATCAATTGGTTCTGAAGTAGAAGATGTTTAAAGTTTTTCCTATTTTTAGCTTTAGCGGCCCCTAAAAGGGGCCACTCAAATTAATATGAGCAAACTTGATAAAAGACTACCCAAGAATTTTACAGACAAAGTTCATGATCATCCATCAATCAGTTCTGTAGAAACAGTAAAGAGAAAATTTGCAGCAAGAGCACTGTATAGACCAAATTTAGGACTGTAATGATAGTTATACATTTGCATTTGTGATAACATCACTATTTTATCTAAATACATCAAATTTTTAACCAATTTAACCAATTTAATCTCTGAATACAGATTCACATTTGCCTTTCTCTTCAATTTTTGCATCTCCAAGAGGCACAATGCTATTTGCTTGCCGACAAATATAAAGTAAACGCAGCAACAAACCTTTTTCTCGTACGTTCAGCCTCCTTTCTCCGCCAGTCTGGGTTGTTTTTCATACGATCCCTGTAGCGCTTCTGACGATTGTTTTTCTTTTTAACTTGTTCTAAAACCTGGAAAAAGAAAACATAATGTGAAAACAGTTTATTATTGGTACTTAACAGTGGAATAAGAAAGCTCTTTGAAATACTTCCAGTCAAAAAAAGGTGCAATACTTGGACTAAAAATTCATGCTGATGCCTGGACCAGTTGGCTACCTCCCCTTTTTAACATTACATAAATACAATTGTATAAAAAATACACCGAGGAAATGGTTGCCTAAAAGTCATTGTATCTGTCTCTCGACCCAAAGATCACAATAACATTTACTCATCATATGACATCAGGACTGGTTTGTTCCATGAGCAAAGCTTCAAACTTTCACTATACTAACTTAAATAAATATATTTCTTCTAACACGACCCGCATTTTTCCCTATTGAGCATAGAAGGGCCGAAAGTGTGTGTTGTTATGCAATAAAATCACTGTTGACGTTCTATATTTAGTCATGTGACATATCCATTGGACATGTGGCGCAACCACTATAATGGGACGCTCTTAAAATAACTTTGGAAACAAATCAGGCGCAGTTTATATTAATATCGGGTATGGCAGAATTTATTTGTTGATGTCGTGTTAGATTTGAAATAATATAATCAAATCAGTGATTTAATTGCTTGATAAAATCACTGTTTGTCGTCCGGATGCGCATTATTATATCAGTTGGCCTTACACCCTTGTGATATAATTTCTAGTATCCAAACTCCAGACAGTGCTATGATTTTATTTAGCATTAAAATCCCTGGGATATATATTTCTTCTTAAATAGTCTCTTACTGACAATTTTTACCTTACATATTTCAGGTTCAGACTTGATGGATTCAGCTTCTTTCTTTAAGGTAGATTTACTTTTACTACAGCCTCTCTTGGCAACATTTTTTCTTCTTTCCTTTCCTGTACTAACAGAAGACGCAGACTTTGAACTTTTGAGGTTTTTCCTGGCTCTTGCACGTTCTTTCATCTTAAATTCTTCCAATTCCTCAAGGCTCATTTTTGCCATTTTTCTTGCCCTGTATGCCCTCTGAATTTCTGCTCTTGTTAATGGCGAATGCTTTCCTGCTGTAGGTTCAAGTTTCAATGTACATGGTTTAGCTGAGTCACGTATACTGTCTACTTTCACAATTTGTTTTTCTGCTACTTCTTGTGTAGTTTTGTCAAGTTCTACTTTAACTCCACTTGTTAATACATCTGATTGTAGTTTAGCTGTGTTTTTCCTTTTCCTTGGGGAAGTTCTTAAAGAGTCCTTAAATACTGGAAACTTAACAATTTTTTCTTCTTCAAGATAATCTTCGCTAGTATCTAATTTCAATCTACATGCCTTTAATAAAGATGTAGCAGAGGCTTTACCAGCTCTGCTATTCATTTTCCGTCTTCCCCTTTTCCCTTTTGATGGGGAAACACAAGCACTCTCTCTACATGTATCTAAATCATACGCTTGCAATGGTTCATTAGCAAGACAAACTTCAGATTTTTTCCATTGGCCCCTACCCCTGGAAGACCTAGGTCCAGCTTTTATTCCACATGACCTTTGTAATGATTGCCTTTCACTTTTTGACTTATTTCTTTCATCAGTATTTTTAGTTCTGCCTATGAGCTCAGAATGGAATGTTCCGCAGAACTCAAGAATTTTGTCAATTTTAAACATAGTGGCTAATTTCTGTACAGATTCTATAGTATTCTCTGTCAGTTTAAGCTCTCCACTGTAAACATACTGTAACACTGCTTCTAATGCTGAAATATCTGTCTCTACCGGCAGTTGTATGACGAGTCTAGTTTCATTCATGTTTAAAAATTCAGGGCTACATATAGCTAACACTATCTTATGGAACTGGAAAATAAGTTGAAATAAATAAATACATTGTAGTTTTATAATGATGGTTCAAATAATTCTTTCAATTTAATCTTAATTTTATCAACATTAAGTTACAAGAATTATCTGTTAGTGCAATAAAATTTTGTTTAACAAAGTTTATACCATTATGACTATAAGCTGGCATGTTAAAAGTGATTGTTGAATGTGTATGTCACTCTTCTAAATATGTTAAAAGATAATAAGATAATGAAAAACATGTTGACATTTCTACATTTTTAAACTTTGCTTTTCTAGTTTAAGGTCATTTAGGGTACCCAGTCAAATAAAGCTCATGTAAAGATAAAGGGTGAAACAGTTTACCAGTATACTGATATATTGCAATATGAAAAAATAAATTTCGTACTGCAGTACAATTTTTGAAAAAACATGTATTTTATAAAAATCATAATTTTCAATTTATACATGAAAAAATAAATAGATTTTTGGAAAACCGGTATTTTATAAAAATCATAATTTTCAATTAATTGCCTCCTTATTTCGTACAAATTTCGCGTAAAATCTTTCATTAGTGATTTTTTTTGGCGCCAACGTAAGATAAAAATATCCAACAACTAGTACACTTAAAAGTCAATAAGTGGTCGCGTATTTTACATAAGCGACCCAGATGTGAAAGGTCACGCGCGACTAGTTTTGTTTATCAAACTGTGTGACACTTTACTTTCTATTTAGTCCTTACATTTTTATTAAGTTTCTACTAAGAATATTTACATATAATAATAATATATAATATAATTATTACCCCATCTTTACATCAAAACATATACACGACAATACGTATTGCAATATATTGCAATACGCTTCAGCAAAATGGCAATATATTGCAATACGGTTTTTGCCGTATTGTTACACCCCTAGTAAAGATGCGTTAATGTCTAAAAATAAAGGTTCTCGTCAAATACAATAGCCAAGGTAAGAGCTATGCATACATAGAAAAACACATTATCATTATGTCAAGTAATCTATATATGCATAAAAACATAGTTACCTTAAATACTCTACTACCAACTTCAATGGATGCATCACAAAGTTTACCATTTCTCCATAACTCATATATACTTCCAACAAAGTTCTCCTGAAAGTCAGGATCTTTAAAACTTTCCTCCATCATTCCTGTGAAATAAAGTGTCTTCAAATGATTAAAACACTACCAAAAGATGTTTTCTGTATTATTTCTTTACTTCTAAACTTAAATAATTACTTTTTAGATGTATGATAATCATTTCAGATTTTATTGTGACTAGTTTTTCACTCCACTCACTAATAAATTCCATCAATTAATTATGCCTATACCTTTTCCACAAAGATATCTGTTCAATTAAATCTCACAAGAATCTATATTTACACTATTAGAATCTAAGGCCATCCTTAAAAAAATGTTTGTTTGCAGTAACGCGACCGACTCACAAAATTTGTTCCTACTCAAATTTTTTTTCGTGGTCTGGATAAAAAAATATTTTTTTATGAATCAGAAAATTATGCCTTGTGCTTAAAGGTTAATAGAAGAAATAAAATGTAGTTCTTATTAAATTAGAATTCAGTTATCAATTTATTAATTGTTACCAGATTATCAAAGCATATATTGTCCAGCATTTTCAAATTCCATGTTTATTTGGGAGTACAGTTCAATAAAAAAAAAAAAAACGACCTACCTACCCACCTTGAAAATTCTGGGTCCCGACCCAGAATTTTCAAGGTGGGTAGGTAGGTCGATTTTTTTTTTGATGCTGCAAACAAACATTTTTTAAGGACAGCCTAATACATTATTATTATTTGTGTACAACATCTAATCAATTGCAAAATGTTTTCTACATTTCCAAGGGACTTCGTTTTTCTGTCCAATCTATTGCCTTTTTGCTTTTCTGTTGGCTCTTTTCTTTATCAGATCATTGACGGAACTTTCTGATTCATTTATTCAAGTATCCTGTTTTCTCGTATTCTCGGGGGGTTAAGGACTAAACTTGGTTGCATAATATTTAAAAAACATTTTGTTACAGTATTTTTAGCCTGATACACGGAGAAATACCTTATTAACAAAATATAAAGAAAGAAAGATCGTAACTGTAAGCAAAACTAAAGATATTTCTGCTTGTATATACTGACCTTCACCATCCATGTGAAGCAGGTGCTTTCTCGTATTCTCGTGGAATCTGATTGGTTGTTAAGGCTCGTCGCTATGTGATGATTTTATTCTACAGACCAGTTCAAATCATTAGTGCAACTCCTGATTAAGTGTAAAATGGCTTAAATCTGTAATTTTATTGTGTTTTGATAACAGCTTGGCAGGCCATATCAAACTTTTAGGAACATATTGACGCCTCTTTGGTACGAAATGATTTTGATTGTTCCAAAAATAGTTTGAACTCCATTTAGTGATGTTATTTACATAATCTCTTTAATATATATTAAGTTTACGTTCATTTATTAGTTACTTATTAGTTATATGAGCATTAAACAATGAATACTACTGTTTTCCATTACAGTTGTCAAAAATGAAATGTGTTTAGGACGAAGAATTGTTCATTATTGGTTTTTAATTGGAGTTCATATCTTTTTTATACTATCTATTCGTGGAACAAATATTTTGAGCTGTATTGTATAAATAGTAGTGTGAGACCGTCATTTGATGCGTCTTGCGTCAGAGACCCGCTACAGGTTTCTGCAACATGGAAAAATCTAGAAAATTGATGATTTTTGGGGGGAAATTGATAAATTTATTGTTTATTCTCTGGATTTTACGATGAATTCCACAGTTATTTTGGTTTTTTATCAATTTTTGTCGCATTTCTTTTATTTTTTTAATGGAGATGAACATGCTCTGCTAAATAGACATGTTTTCGGATATCGACGGAAGTCGCGAGCGTCGCTTCCATCCGTTTTAATTATTCCACGAGAATACGAGAAACCCCGAGAATACGAGAAACAGGGATAAATACATGACATATTTCTTATCATATCACAGTTTTATAGCATGCTTTTCAACTTTCAGATATATTCCTATGTACATCAGACTTTTTCTATGCATTAATTTATACAGGAAACCAAGTTAGACATGTCAAATAAGTGGGTGTCAAATTACTTCAAGGTATACGTGGGTGGGGTCCTACAAGGACGACAAAAACCCAAACAGCCGAAGTTCGTTTATCCGAATACATTCAACAAATTTTGTATTTACGTTTAATTTTTCAAAGAAATATCGAAACCAAACTATCACCAACATTATCAAATATTATTAAATAACCAAAATTACCAAATGTGATAATTCGAAACCCTGTCGTTTGCATATAATCATGATTTCTTCGTGCAAAACTTTTAATGCATGTGCAAAATTAAGTGTCTAAAAATAATAACATACCGTACCATACCGACGACATGTTAAAATTGCTGTACCATGCCGTACTGTTCCGATAAATAATCGCGATGGGAAAGGTACTTCAACTTGGCAGTTTCAGCTTATTTTTCATGCTCATTAATAGATATTCATTCCACTGTCTCCAAAATGAGTATAATTATATGCTTTGAAAAGTATATACAAAAATATTGATAATGTATGCATATACCCTCAGCATATTGAAGGGGCTATGTGCTCTTAGGTCTGACTTTTAACTCTAGTTATTTCCCTTGGCACTTGCAAAATTACATTATTCAAGGTTAAACTAGATTCATATTAGACATCTCAATTATATTTATTTAGTTCATTATGTCTTCCTAGGTTGATGTGATAGTAATGCTAACTTAAACAAAAAATTGTAGCTAAAAATCAAATGAAATATATCAGTCAAGTTTAACAAGAAATTACCGGGGAACATTGAGATTTGATTATTTTAAAGCCGTTAATAAGGGCCCGTTCTTTAGGAGCAGTTAAATGGTTCAGTCATCACTTACAACCACAGTATTGCCTGTTGAGCATGTCCCATGCCATTTGGTGCCAAAGCAAAACCACAGATTGAGGTAAAAGCTGGGTTTATTTCTTTTGCAATATATCCTGCACAGGAACTTGAAATTCTATCACTATTAACGATAATATGCAATATACCCCTATAGTTGTTATAGTATATAGGGTATATTGGATATTATATTAATATGGTATTGATAGATTCAAGTCCTGTTATCTGTAATCTTAGTGATGGTGCAATGATACAATAAGAGCCAGAAGGTTCAATTTTATATTAACCTCTTTTTGACAAGATGGGCTAAGGTCCCCAAGTAAAAGAAAACCAACATTATAAATTCATGTCAAGATCATGCATGGCCATCAAAGGTCATTTTTGACATCATGTACAAAGTGAAACAGTGGTCCATCTTTATGATTGGTGCAAAAACTAGAGAGTTGGTCACTTTGACATCTCGGAGGTCATCAAAGATTAAAATTCAATATATCATTCAAATTATTAAAGGTCTAAGTTTTAAGAGACATAGCTTAAAGATTAGAAAAATGGATGCTTTGTAATGTTTAAGGTCATCCATTGTCCATTATTGTTCCAAACACAAACTATGTGGACAATGTACATGAAATGAAAATTTAAAGCTTGAAAATACCAAAAGAGGACAGTCCATGTAGGCCATGGTCACATTTACTTAAGGTTAATGTTTATTTATTTTTACAAATTAAAAAGAAAATTACTGAATTCAATGAGTGAGGTTTTTAATCAGCTGTCAGTTTTTGATATGTATTTTTATCATATAAAATGAGTGACCTGCATATGGATCCAATTTTGACCGCTTGACCCATTTTTGGCAAGGACCACTAAGTGTTGTCAACTATCATAGTTATTGGCTAAGTATATAGTTCTAGTTTCTGATAAGCAGAATTTTAAGACTCTTTGGTTCAACAGAAAAATAACATGAAAAATGCAGACTTTCTTTGATTGAATCTGTTCAAGAAAGGAAATAAAAATTTGTGGCACCTCTCACACACATTTAAACCACTTTTAAAAGTATTTCAACTACAACAATAAATTTGTTGGAATTGACGACTGTGGAGGACCACTGAAAAATAGCAATACTGAAATGAAGTACATATTCATGTATAAGGCAACTTTTTACAGCTTCCAGCAATTTACCTCAAACTGGTGACCACAGAGATTTATCAAGATTTAAGGATCAAAATCAGGATCAAATTTTACATTTCAAAATTTCTCCATTGTTTATTCTTTGCAAACATGGAGCAAGTTGTTGCATTGAATCAGTAGGATAGCTGGTTAGTGAAAACATGGCTGAGTTCCCCTCCATCCCCTATACCCTGCTAGGAGTTGGGGTTTCAAATGACAGGTAACCCATGCCCTGGCAATACACTGGTGGCAAAGGCTTATCTCAACCCACACCCTGACAATACACTGATGGCAAAGACTTATCATAGCCAAGCCCTGGCAATAAACTGGTGGCAAAGGCTTATCATAACCAATACCCTGGCAGTACACTGGTGGCAAAGGCTTATCTCAACCCATACCCTGACAATACACTGATGGCAAATACTTATCATAACCAAGGCCTGGCAATAAACTGGTGGCAAAGGCTTATCTCAACCCACACCCTGACAATACACTGATGGCAAATACTTATCATAACCAAGGCCTGGCAATAAACTGGTGGCAAAGGCTTATCTCAACCCACACCCTGACAATACACTGGTGGCAAAGGCTTATCATAACCCATACCCTGACAATAAACTGGCTGCAAAGGCTTATCACTACCTACACCCTGAAAATACACTGATGGCAAAGGCTTATCACTACATACACCCTGACAATACACTGGTGGCAAAGGCTTATCATAAACCATGCCCTGACAATACACTGGTGGCAAACCCTTATCATAACACATACCCTGACAATACACTGGTGGCAAAGGCTAATAATAACCCATGCCCTGGCAATACACTGGTGGCAAAGGCTTATCATAACCCATGCCCTCACAATACACTGGTGGCAAAGGCTACTCATAACCAATGCCCTGGTAATATACTGGTGGCAAAGGCTTATAATAACCCACACCCTCACAATACACTGATGGCAAAGGCTTATCATAACCCATACCCTGGCAATACACTGGTGGCAAAGGCTTATCACTACCTACACCCTGACAATACACTGGTGGCAAAGGCTTATCATAAACCATACCCTGACAATACACTGGTGGCAAACCCTTATCATAACACATACCCTGACAATACACTGGTGGCAAAGGCTAATAATAACCCATGCCCTGGCAATACACTGGTGGCAAATACTTATCATAACCCATGCCCTCACAATACACTGGTGGCAAAGGCTTATCATAACCAATGCCCTGGTAATAAACTGGTGGCAAAGGCTTATAATAACCCACACCCTCACAATACAATGGTGGCAAAGGCTTATCATAACCCATGCCCTGGCAATACACTGGTGGCAAAGGCTGAAAATAACCCACACCCTCACAATACACTGGTGGGAAAGGCTTATCCTAACCCATGCCCTGGCAATACACTGGTTGCAAAGGCTTATCATAACACATGTCCTGACAATACACTGCAGGCAAAGGCTTATCATAACATACACTCTCACAATACACTGCAGGCAAAGGCTTATCATAACCAATACCCTGGCAATACACTGGTCGCAAAGGCTTATCATAACCCATGCCCTGGCAATACACTGGTGGCAAAGGCTTATCATAACCAATGCCCTGGTAATAAACTGGTGGCAAAGGCTTATAATAACCCACACCCTCACAATACAATGGTGGCAAAGGCTTATCATAACCCATGCTCTGGCAATACACTGGTGGCAAAGGCTGAAAATAACCCACACCCTCACAATACACTGGTGGCAAAGGCTTATCCTAACCCATGCCCTGGCAATACACTGGTTGCAAAGGCTTATCATAACACATGTCCTGACAATACACTGCAGGCAAAGGCTTATCATAACATACACTCTCACAATACACTGCAGGCAAAGGCTTATCATAACCAATACCCTGGCAATACACTGGTCGCAAAGGCTGAAAACAACCCACACCCTCACAATACCCTGGTGGCAAAAGCTTATCATAACCCATGCCATGGCAATACACTGGTGGCAAAGGCTTATCATAACCTATGTCCTGGCAATACACTGGTGGCAAAGGCTTATCATAACCCATGCCCTGGCAATACACTGGTGGCAAAAGCTTATCTCTTCCTGTTCCAGCAGGCAAAGGGTTAATAAACATATTTTTGTTTTACTTTGGACTGGAGGTAAGAATTATAAAATGTATAAGCTTAAATTCATCATTCTGTTCATCAAATATTAAGATAAATCACAAAAACTCTCAAATACAAAATGTAGCTCTAATTGAGATGTTAAAACAGATAATTCTCTGACAGTTATATAGATGAAATCATTTCTGTTTTAAGAACAAAAAAAAAAGTGTCAAATTATTAGCTTCATGGCCTTACAAATTATCAAAGGACAGAAAAACCTCACACATTTATAAAGTAATTTGTGAAATTCCTAAATTAATTACCTCATTTTAGGTTATGATAAAAGCTATTATAAATTTTTATTTGAATTTGAAAATATTTCAGTAATCTTTAACAGAATTAAGCAAAAAAAAAATAAAATGAAATAAATGTTGAACTTGAATGCACCTAGGTCTGCTGAAATGATCAATTTATCAAATAATCTTTCAAAAATGCATTTTGCATTTTGTCGTCTTATCTTTTTGTCATTATTTGAAAAGTTTTTATCAGTTTTCGTAAAAATTCTCTCCGCCCTAATAAATCATTAATTTATCGAGCCATCTTTCACTTGAAATATTTATCTATTTGTCACGGTATTTTGATTTTTCTCATTGGTCGCATACACAAGAAATGTTTTTGATCGTATCTCGCCAATTACTACCATAAATGGACTCTTATCAGAAAAGAAAAATGCCGCTCTGTCAGTTTTCTATTGAATGTATGTTTATAAATGAAAAAGACTCGTTTAAAAAAGTATGTATAGATGAATGTGGCTTGAACGTAAGATGGGACCACACGATTAGCTAAAAATTGTAAATGTTGTCTGAAGTCAAGAGAGAAGTAAACAAGCTTTTAAAGAATATAGAACTGTAGGAATATGGTACAATGTATATAACAAAAAGATCTTTTTACATTGATAGAAAGCTATATGACTATGTTTCATTTTTAAATAAAAAAAACTTTTTGTATAGACAAGGGTGGAGGAGGGATCTAATGGTTAAATTTACTGGCTTCCACTTCTTTTCTTTTACCACATTATTATGAGTACAGAATCCAGCCAGGGACTTTTAATTCTTAAATGTGAGGAATTTTATCCAGCTATATAAAGACAATTTGGTGGTGGCTGAATGGTGCTCTGGAAAATTCAATGTTACTTTACTGTCGTGATCCAGAGTGAAAACTACCAACATCACCACCTGCCTGTGCCCGATAAAATTGTGATAACGGACATCTGAGGTCTTCCTCCCCCAGTAAAGCTGGAAAGCCACCATATGGCCTAGTAGGATCTAGAAAAACTATACAAATTTACATCCAAATGTTTTATTTTGTATAAAACCTTGGTATATACATTTCCATTTTATTCAGCTTTCTTCAGTCTACTTGCTGAACAACCAAGCTTCTGGGAGCAAATCTGAATACAGAGTTGTCCATTACCCTATTGGTTATAAGGACTTAAACCCATGACCTTTAGGCCGAGGGACAGAAATATAGACCACCTGACATCGCACTCTCTCAAAATGCATGACAAAAAGAATTAAAACACTAAAGAAGAGATCAGTTTTAGAGTTTATTGAGATTTTTAATGAAAATCTTCAATATAATTATGTAATGAAGTACAAAACAATTGCACAATTAAAAATTTCATTAGATCATTATTACATAATTAACAATACATGTATATCAATGAAGAAAAAAACAAACAAACATACAAACATGAAGCATGTTAGTTCAACAGATCAAATATTCATGATGAAAGAAATAGTAGCAAATTTTTTTATGATTTCAGTTTTCCGAGAGGAGATTTGTAATATTCTTTTGTATTTACGGTATTGATACATTGTTAAATTATATCAGTCTTTGACTAAGTAAAACAATTAACGTAATCAACTGTGGTTACATCAGAAAATCAGAAATAAAATCTACCTAACAAACAAAAAAGCCATCTTAACTTTATAAAATTATTATTATGTCAAATGTGAAATTCTTTTCATACATATATATATATATTTATTTATATATATAATAGAGCAAAAAATTACAACATTACAAAATTGCTTGTTTCCTATCCACCATATTTTCCTTTTGTATATTTTGAAATTTTGTTTGGATTGTAATACATTATTAAACATCATAATTGTTTCCTGTCCGATTGGTTTATAGCTAAAAATGCAGTTTCAATCTTAAACCATAGTAAAATAAACAATATGATTTATTTATAATCGTCCTTAGAAGAATAGGAAACAAACATTTTTTTTAATTTGGCCTAATCAAAATAATAATGAGTAAAGAAATTATGCAAAAGTGAACAAAACTTTAATTTGAGCGTATGTCAACAGAATTTGGTATACACAGTTAGTAAAGCTTCTATCTACCCATAGTAAGACATCCAAAATCACATGAAACACTCAACATGACTTGATTCATATTACTAAAGTCATTCATAAAATATTAACCCTTAACATCCAAATTTTTGAAAAGTGGACTTGTCCTTGTTTAAAAATTGGTGCAGTCCATTGTTGACATGAGGGGTTTCGATAACAAAATCATATATTTAGCAGTCAACAGTGTAATAAGACTGCATGGATGATTAAACATCTTTATCTTTAAAACATCTTTATTACAAATGTACTTTGTTTTATACTGATTTTTTTCCCCTTCATCATCAACAAATTAATACACATAAAAAAATATTTGTAATCTTTTTTCCCACACAAAATAAATATAGCTAAAAATAAATATTCAAAATAATTTTTGCCATTTATGTGTTAATTTTTAAAATTTTTGTAAATTTTCATGCAGTCCAGAGATTACAACAATGTTGGAAAACAGGTCTTAACCATAGCCTCACTAAATATTTTAAATGGACTAGTCCATCTGGCAATCTGGACAAAATCATTTATCATTTTTATGGAAATTTTTCAAAATATTTACTGAATGATAAACAAACAGTGCAGACCATGACCGAACGGCACAGATATGCCGGCTGATCTTGGTCTGCACAGGTTGCATGGGTAGAATACGATGCCACAAGCAGGTTGATTTAGGCTTTAATGTATACCAATTAACATCCAAACAATATGCAACTATTTCTGCAACCATATGATACATTTATCCGATATTATGTCTGTCCGTCTTTTTTACTATTTTTATAGAAAATTACTCTATCTCATATACATATTTATCACTCTTCAATTTCATCATACAGTATATACAATTTCTGTACATATATACAGGATATATATCGTCTCTTTTATATATATATATAAAAAATGTACAGTTACTTTATACAAAATTAGTAAGTTTCTGAAAAAATACAAAAAACAAAGAAAGTCACAATGGCCATGCATCGCTCACCTTAAATATAAGCTCTTCATGCTTAGGTGAGCTAAACATTCTGTTAAACGTAATTAATTCACAGCAAAACTTAACTTGATTAAATTTTTGTCCTTTTTTATAAACACCTTTGTTTCTTATGTTCATTCTTATGTAAATATTCTAAATATAAAAACAAAAATTGAAATTTATTTTGAAGAATGAAGGTGAAACAAAATTTTGTAAATACAATCAATTAAATGTGTAATCAGTTTTAAAAATTTCATGATGAAAAAAATAAGAAAAGAATCTGAGGAATAGAGTAAAGGCAAAGGTAAGAAATTGCACGAAACATTTCTTAAATCTACTAAAAAAAGTATATTGCAATATGAAAATATATGAACTAAAATCATATTAGAATAAAAATTGCCTTTTAAATATCTAATTTTTTTGTCTGAGTAAAAAAACGTATAAATATCAAGAAATATTGCAAATATTACCTCTATATTAATTGGAAGAGGCTTTACACTTTCTGAACACCAGAAAGTAAGAAATCAAGAATTTTTTTTTCGATTTGGAATAAAATCATACTAAATGAAGTTCTGTAAATTATGCTTGTCTACATCCCAAATATATTAATTAAATGTTGAAAAATTGTGTCTTGGAAAAAAAAGGCATACAAAAATTTATCTTTGTCAATCTAGTACAGATTTGACACTCCTGATTTTGTTACTGTGTAATTATTACTAATAGATTAAATAAATTGTTTAGAGTGAAGGAAACCTCACTGTCTATACAAGTATATACAAAAAAAAATCCCACCCAACTAAGCTGTAAATCAGTAAATGTAACTTATATGCCACAGTTCCTATATTGCAACATATGACATTTTAAACACTTAGAAATATTTTCTTTACATATATGACCACCCCACTGTTTGACATTCACAGGAAAAAAAGTATATTTCATTGTTGATTTTTTTACATTTCTATTAAGTTTTTACCAAACCTTTTTTAATAAAGGTAAAGAGATCAGCAAAAGCTTTCAGGAAAATAACCGTAACATTTGATTCAGTGACCCGATGTTTATCAGTGAAATCAGAATCAAAATCTATTTATAGAATCTTTTTAAATTAATAATTTATTTATAGAATTTTACAGGTTAATGACACCTGTCATTTTCGTCTGAAAAGTTATAAATAATGAGTAAATGATGTCAATTTCAGATATTTTAAGATGAACAGTTTGTGACTTCTATAAAATAACACCAAAAGATAAAAAGTGTGAAATAAATAAATGGTGCAAGCCCCTCATAAATCAAAATGATTTCATCATTAGAAATATTGCGAAAAAAGTCTACATCAAAAGAAAAAATGTCTACTCAAATATATATAATATATAAAAAAAATCAAAAGTAGAAAACTTACATGACGTTGACAAACCACATAACTTCAATTTAAAGAATTTTTTTTACCCAGTTGTAAAACCGTAGCACCATGTAGTTAACATAGAAAAATAAACTAATTCTTAAAACTTGTCAATTTTCCATCTTTCCATCATTTAATATAAAATCAAAGCTTCAGCAAGATAATTTAAGTTCTATATAAACCAATTTTTGTCCGATTTGATTTGATTAAAGCAAGTTATCTGGGAATATAAAATTAATTAATAAATAATTTGAAAATAAATGCCATAAATTTTTGTGAAAAATAAGAGAAAATTAAAGAACATAGTTGATACTCGTATGGGACTTGTTATTCAAGAACATAAAGAAAATGACACAGTTTTTGGACTGTTCCAATGAACTGTTCCAAATCAAAAGTTTGGCAAATCCATTTCACAAATCAGCAGGTAAAGGGTGTTAAAGCATTGGTTTTTATTCTTATAATTTCACCTGTTATTTGTCGTCATTTTCATTTACAACTAAATGTTACATGACTGTAGTAGTTGTTATGATGTGGAAATTTTAAAGCTTTATACTTGAATTAAAAAAGAAAACAACTTTGGTAAGAAAGAGTTGCTAGCATACATGTTGCCCAGCCAACATGAACATAGGATAATTTTCTGGAATGTTCTATCTGTATTTAATACTGCCATCTATGAACATTTCATGTTCAAATTCCTTAAAATGAAAACATCCGAACTTAAAGTTACAAAAACCTACAAGATTTTTCCCCTTAAATTATCATAACACGTGAATTTGTAATTTCCCTAAATTAAAGTTTTTTTCATTATACATGTAGTATAAAACATATTATGAAATCATATATAATATTATGAATATTTAGACTTAAAATGATATACAAAAAATTAAGTAATTGGGACAAATAAAAAGTAAATGACTATAATAAATATTAGAACACAAACAACGCAAATGTTCAACCATAACCAATTAGGAAACAATCAGGACTTTTAACATTAAACAAAAAATTCCTTAACACCGATTTATGTTAACATAACAATTTAATAAAATCATTGTGTCTATTACAGGTCACTTGAGAAAGGTCAAGAGGTCACCCACAAATTATATGTGTGTACATACATGAGATATGTTTCCACAAATGGTTTATGTACGTAAACAAAAAATGTTACCACACAAATAGTATATGTGTACAAACAAGCCTCCTCTAGATAGACATCAATATGGTTTTGAAGAATTCAGGACTGACACTTTTCAAAAAATAATAACTAATTGGTATTTATAAAGAATTTTCTGACCAATTTCAATAAGCTATTTCAAAATATAATCCAGCTTTATCCTAGAAAAGTTAAAAAAGATTTTATTGAAATGATTTCCACTTTTTGCAAGTTGTATCTTTATTTTTCATTCTCTAGATATGAAATTTAACAAAAAAAAAAAAATTAAAAAGGCAAGTCCTGTATGTTATAATTTTATATGGCATACTTCATTAGTTATAAGAATCACAGACAATGTTTTTTTGTACAAAAAATGCAGATCTATTCAATGACCTCAAACATTGCTTTCAATGAGACAATTATGTCTTAGAAAGCATCAGTCCAGCACAAGACATGAAATGGGAGTCTGATACTGGAAGCTCTAGTTGCAGATGAGGCAAGATCTAATATATATCCACTTTTACAAGTCCATTCAACTTGTTTGTCCACTGGGTCCCCTTCATAAAGTCAAAAACCACAGTAATTCAGTTGGTGGCTAACATTTCCTGTCCAACCGGTTCCCTTCAGGAAGTCATGAATGATTCCTGGCATCAGATACTAAATAGGTAAGTTAGTCCTCTTACACCTTAAACCCATCGAAAAAAGCTATGTACAGGCAAAAGCACTGCTTTTTCTTAACATATCACATTTTTTTAGGTACCTATAATTGTAGACTGTGTCCATAACTTCTTTTCCAGGTTAGCACATTTTGGTGTCAGGCTGCAGATACTGTGATCCAGTCTGCACAGACTGGTTAATAGAATTTCAGCCTGAAAAGCAGTTCTGAACCACGGAGGAAGCAGCTCATTGTAAAACCAGTCAATATCTGGCATCTTTTGAAAAGATAAATTTGGAAAGCACAGCTTTTTAATGATATAATTTATAGCCATTTGCATAAAATCACCATCAATGGAATGACTTCATACACATTCATCAATTCCAAGCATTATCTTTCAATTTTTTTTTTGGCATCCATCCATTCAACAGGTGAGCAAACAAACAAACTGATGAGTTTAGAATAGAAATCAATAACAGATCATTTAAAGCAGATGATTGTTTCTATACGAAAATGAAGCCACTGCTACCGTTGTATCAATGGAACGTTTAGGTAAAGTATATGTAATAATGAAAGACAAAGGCTGAGCACTAGTGCCGACGGCACGCTTAAAGTCTGTGCACTAGAAATATCTATAACTCCTGTATTTCCTCCAGGCGTGTCTGGTACAGTAATAACTGGAATGTCTGAAATAAACAAAACCAAACAAAATTGTTATTAACAATATTAGAAAATCAAACAAATATTCTTATCAAATTTTCTGTGCTACTTAAAAGTATAAAAGGACTAAGTCTAAATTTAGCGTTCATTTACAACTGTCATAAAAATAACTTGGCTGAATGAAAAAAGCTTTCATTTGTTTTTAATAATGAAATAAATCCTGATGGGAAGTGGTGTTACATGTATATTGTGGTTAGTGTGTCTGCTTCTCAACCAAGGTATGGCGGCTTTGAACCCTAACAAGGTCTCAAGCCAAACCTTTATGTCTCACCAAATTTCAAATAAAATAAAATTGCACTACTAGAGAATAACAACTCAGTATTTTGTTTTACCTTAAGGACAGGCCACGTGATGTCTGTGACATCTATATGAATTAAAATAATCAAAAGAGATAGATGGACAAGAGCTAGACAAAAGAAAATCTGGAGGGAAATTACTACCATAAATTTGCATCTGTTATGAAACAAATTAAGGCACTTAATCTCATCAACAAGTCCCTAATGGCGTACTCAAGAAAAACAATCTAGATAGCTTTAAATGGAGACTTATTCAAAATTGATTTTATCAAACTATGCAATAGATCTACAAGACTTATACATAAATAATAATGTACTAAAGTTGCAAAAGAATCGACTGCTTCTTTTTGTGTGACAAAAGTTGACAAGTCAAGTACATTGTATTCTTCCAAAATTGACAGAATGCATGAATCTTACTCAATTCATTATTTGAGGCACCAGTAAGCAGTCCTATGTTATTTATATGATACTGAAGCCCCTTAAAATAATAACTGAAAGTTCCAAATTCAAAGTGGAGCATGTTATTTCACAAATGTAATGGTTTTAGGTATATATCATAAGATAAACGCGGGGAGGGATGGCCTAGTGGTTAAGGTGTCTGTCTCTCAACCCAGAGATCATGGGTTCGAGCCCTACTCGGGTCACAACCATGTTTCTTTATATGACACCAGTACTGGTTGGTTCCAGGAAGCGGACTCGAAAATGATTAATATAAGTTGCAAGAACTTGTTTCGCAATCGAGCTAAAATAAATATGTTTAAACAGATAAACACAGATTTAAAATAGATACCTGTAGTTCGAGGTCTTCGTGACGTTGTTGAAGTCGTTGTACTTGGTGTTGTAACTACTGTCGTGGACCGTGTTGTATACTTTGTTGTTCTTGTTGTTCTTCTAGAAGTGCTAGATTCTGTTGTTGAAACAGGCCTGTCGGTAGGTTCTGAAAACATATCATCAAATTAGCAACAAGTTTACTAGAAGAAGCAATATAATAACAAGAAGATCTCAATTAACTGCAGTTACTTTGTCAGAACATGAAACTTTCTACAAAAAAACTCCCAAGGGAAGTATGAATATAAATGCCGTTTGTTTTTTAATTAAGTTGCTTTTTTAAATCACATTTTCACTCTTTATAAGGTCACATGACGTCTTTTCAGTTTCACAAAGTACCCCTTCACATCCGAATTATTTTGCTCCAGAGTTGCACCTGAACCATGGACCTTTTGTAATCTAGCTTAATTATGTTCACATATCAAATTGTTGATACTCACAAGACTGATATAAATAAAATAACTTACTTGGAGTAGTGGCCACTGTTTGATTCAAAATTGTTATATTAAGTCTTAAATTGCTTTCTTTGCATGCCCCATATAATTCATTTGTGAAGCCATTCTTTGTTCCTGTTGAAAATGCTGAAAAGCAAAAACAAACAAATTGTAAATTAAAGATCACCATAAAAACAGGACTAGATTGCTACCAGAAATCTATAGAATGATGGTGATTAAAATAACTCCAATTATGGATCAAAATCATATGAAACACACCGTAATTGTGTAATTGGCTCTTTATTTTATGTCTTGAAAGCTTTTCTTTATTTTTATTTCTTTTTACTTTTACTACACAGAGTTTGTTCTTTTTCCGAAAAAGTTGGTCTCTGTAATAATATTTTGGGCAAAGTGGGCACCTCAGTAGAACCACTTATCTTTTGTTAGCTAAATGGACAGCTTGCAAATAAAGAAGAAATCAATGTACCCAGCCAGATTCGAACCCACAACCATAGGGGCAAGTTATTGTAAGTATCAAAAGTATTCAAAATGATCTCCCTAGGTCACTTACTTGCTATATAATAATTTTGTCCAGGCTCAAAGTCTTTTCCGCCAGGTACTCCACTAAAACGTTTAAACTCATATGTAAATGTAATTGCTTGTGTAGGGTCATCACAATCAACAAGCAGCTGAGAGTGTTGCGGTGGTAAAAAACAGCCATTAAAACCCTCCTCATTAACCTGCAAAAAACAATAACAACAACAATCAATTAAAGAACAAAATATAATAATTATACCATACATTTCATATTTTGATAACTATATATATTTTACTAGAATCAATGTTTTTATACTAGATCATAATTATATTCATTAGTTTTGTTATTTTGTTATTACAGACACATAGATAACATCAACATCTCTGGTAATTAAAAAATGAAGATAAAAAATGCTTTTTTTTTTATCAAAATATCAAAATAAATTCAGCCTTTGCTATATCAGAAGAACAATAATTCAGTTATATTTGCATGGTTTTGCAATAACTAAAATGTATAATCTCCATTAGTTTTTAAATAGTCAACTTACCCAATAAACTCTGTAATATTCAGCAGGTGTAGTGTTAACAGGACAAAGTATCACAAGATTTGACAGAAGGGGAATATTCATATGAGCAGTGCCCTCTACATGAAACCTGAAAGAAAACAAAAATAACTGCCTGAAAATACTTTACTCAAGGGACTGCACTCTACCAATCTTCATGTAAAAATTTTAGGATTGTCCCCCTTAGGTACTTTTCAAATTAGAAACCACACTTGTAGCTGAGCTGCTAAATGAGTTAGGAATACATCATGTAAATTAATATCTAATGTCAGGCTAGGGGCTGATTTAAAACACATTCAGTTGCAATTGCCCATAAATAAATAACTTCTGGGAGATTTGGAAGAAATTGCAGGAAATTTCAATCAATGATATTGAACATGTTCAAGTTTCCAAATTGTCAATTTGAATCAAATTTGCAGAGGAATGTTTTTTGTTGAAGATTTTTGTCTAAATGGTATGATTTATCATTTATTGAATAACATTAAATTAAATTGTTCTCTCTGTGATGAATGTGATGGGCTCCCAGAATAATTTATGGTGTTACTGTAGCGACATTGTTGTCATAAATGGTAAACTTCAGTTTTTAAGTCAATTGTAAGGGAAGACAGTGGAATTCTTTGGCAATTTTTCAAATACAAAAACCCTCTAAAATTTCTTTGATCTATATTTAATGGGGAACATAAATAAATAGAATAAAGACAACATCTATTATGAATTAAGATAAAGAATTATAGATTATAGCATTTATCAATTATCTTTTAATAACAATTGTATATGTTAAAACACTAATTGGTAAAAATATTTTATGAGAAGTCTTTAAAAAAAAATTCACCATGCATTAACAATATCATATTTTTCATTTTTCCATACAGGGATTCGAACTAACAGTGTTGAGGGGTTGGGGCTTGATCTCAGAGCTTATAGCCAAGTGATTCAAAATACCTAAATTACTTTGCCACAATCATCTATCCTAATAGACTTGATTTTTTCTGAACACATTCAATCATACTCATATTTTTTTGTGTACTAACTTCAATGCACTAAATGTTTTAAATTTTTTTTTTAAATTAAATCTAACATTATTTTTATTAATTACATTTACTTCAGCTGAAATACTTTTAAGAAATGCTATATAGAGAATAAAAAATAAATCTATAAGAATAGATTAGTATGACAGATGTGAGAAGACCAGTTTGTTCAAAATCAGTGACATTTTACAAATTAAAGATAGCATTTTTTCCTAAGGAAAACAGTGACTGTCTCACACTTAACAGTTTTTTCTCCCTAATTTGCCTATTATGCAATCAAGTTTAGCTGCATCCGGAATTTTGTAATTTTCCGATCAAGCGCTCCTTTTTAGGGAAGCATAAAATAATTGTAACGCTAAGTTTGTGCTATCAAAAGATAGTGCGTTACTGCATTTTAAATGGTACTGTCACGATTTGTCTGTATAACCAGCTAATCTTTAGCAGTGTCATCCAGAAGCTTTACAGAGATAAATGAAAGCTTCTCTAAGACTCAGAATATCATGAGTGACTCAAAAAAGATTGGATACTTTTTCATTTTCATGAAAAAAAACCCCACCAAACAAACTAAAAGTAAGAAACCATATAGAAAACAAGAGTAATCTTCACAAAGAAAAGGGTCAACCAATCAATTGACATGGATTTGTAAGAAGCCTTCCCAATCGTCATATGTAATGGCAGATTTTCAATGACGAAATCGTGGCAGAAAAATTACTTCAAACCGACTGTCAGCATGTCAAGAAAACGTCAGTTTTTTCATTTAGATGAAGTTCACTCTATCTGGCTTGATGAACGCAATATAACGAAGAAACATAAAATATTAACCTTATTGACAACTGTAATTCCAAATTTTACGGAACTAAATAAGGCCAATACTTAAACTGACATAAAACTAGATGAAAATGCTCGATTAAATGTTTTTTGCAATAAAGTTAATCAAAATAGGATTTGTAGCGATGAAAACTTTCTGATCTTAAAGAAATATCGAGAATACAAATTCGCCAGAAATATTTTTTTTCTTGTTGCTTTGTTGTTAAATATGAAGAAACATTTTTTCCTAAAATTAGACTTTGCATTTTTATTGAGCGATTCAGAAGTCGTACAAACAGTATATTTATTTTCTGTCACTTTGAAGCTAATCTTTGCACTGATACAACAATATTCCCCCGAATATTTTGGCAACAAAATGCAATTACCAATGCAAATGTAATAATACCGACATAAAAAATATTTCATTTTTGACGGAACGCTAGCTGTAAGCCAATGATTTATGTTTGCCCAGCTATCATTTAAATGAAAAGTGCTGTTCCCTTGAAATGTGTTAACTCCTCCTAAAATTGACCGAAACTTGAAAAACGAATTCTCAAGCCAAGAAATAATGGAGGCCCATGATTTCAGTTTGAAAATGGAATAAATACATATACATATAACTTAACTTAACCAAAGATACACAATTAAACATTACTTAGTACAACCATTAGTGATCAAATTATACTCGTTATTTTATATTCTACTGACTTATTTCGATATTTATTTTTTGATATGTATAAAGCCATTATGAAATTTAAGTTCAACGTAAAAGTAAAAAATTTATGCTATATAAATAAATTGGGAATAAAAACGGCATCAAGAGAATTCTGGTAAACATCATTATGGTGTCTGAAGGTATCATGTACAAATACGATCTTCCGATTCTCCGTAAAATTTCATTATTTCAGCCATTATTTCAGAATTCATCAAAAACTGACAATTGATAGCACTCCGTTACTGATGATTCGTCAATATCGTATCAGGTCACAAGACCTTCCCATCAATCACCAGTGACCTTGACCTAACAAGTTTGTATTTTTTTGGGATATTGTTTACCGAGTAAATATTACAGCATGTTTAATATATAAGTTATCTTTTACATCAGAAAGACACAAGCTTCCAAAAAAGAAACAAGCTTGCAAACTTCCAAGCCGCCAAGTATTTTTTCTTCTCATTTCCGATACATTGACCATTATACTTATTAAGTTTTAACATGGATTTTTTAAGTTTTTGAATGACATAGATTTTATTTTACTGGAAAATTTCAAAGACAAATACTGTTCTCTTAAATTTGTATTAAACATTCCATTTTAAATTACATCAACAGTTTAAACATTTGGGGGATTCATTTTACACCAGCATTGACGAAAAATAAACCATATCGTTAAAAGAAGAAAAAGAACAAAATTTCTCTCATAAATAACATTCAACTAGAGCAACTTTCAACAAAACCAAATCCCTCCGGAATCTTCACATACAGACTATTCGAACAATCAATGCAAATAAGCCAGAATATGCGACTGTTCATTTTCCATAATGTAATTAGCACCAAATTAAAGGACTGGGTAAGGTAATTAATTCAACGAGTTAGGGAAATATCTCAAACTCATTTAAATTTGTGCGATGCAGACCGAAGCGTCTCGAAGCAAAATTAGATCTTCGGAGTTAAACTCCATGAAAAATCGCTGCCGCTTGAACAATTTCTTCATTTGCCTCTGAATAACGCGCTTAGTGGATGCCATTTGAGAAAATCGAGATTAAAAAAATATTAAGTCTAAATTACCAATGTTCAATGACTAATGTTTTACCACACATGACTGATGACGGTAATTATTGACAGATACTTGTGTTTTCATTACGATCACCACATCATATATTTTGCTGTCCAAGATAGTTAATCGCTCATCTGAAATGAGGCTAAAAATACCATTAACAGAGATAAGGACGTGTAAATAATGCCTATATATGGGCTGATATGCCGCTAATGGGGAGTAACATCAGGGTAATAACAAGAAAATGGTCTACGGCTATTTACTGGCCTAGCTAGGTTATTACTTTTGCATAATATCTATAAAAATATTGTTGACTCGCTTATTGTAAAAGGCTTTGGAAATTATTGTCAAGGCATATTATTCCAAAGTTAATGCAATAGCAAATTGGCGGGAGTAATTATGCATGAAATATAATCAGTGACCTTTAACCTCAAAAATCAACTTTGCAGTAATGGAAAACCAACAAATTTCAACCATTGCTGATTATCAGCAGTGAGATCTGATTTGTCAAATGTGTTTAATCTGCATGCAGTCATGAGGGAGGAAGGACAGTTGTAATTTTTCACCGATTTTCACCAAAGTTGCTATAGTAACACCTGGGTGATAATCACTACCTGTCCATTCGTCTGCCCTGTGTTACCTGCCTTCTTTCAAGCAGATGCCATAGTTGTTCGAAAATCCCTCTCCAAAATTACAGGGTCAGCAGCGAGTTGCCAATGGGGGTGACAAACTTTCTATTATTTTTCACGCATTCAGACAAAGCCATGCATTAAGCTTTTAAGGTCAGCAGAAAAAGTTTCCGGTGGTGATGAAAAAGCTAATTTAAATGATAATTATCCTTTTTTTTCTATCAATTATTGACCAAGCTTAGTGATCAACAAGATATGGAGAATCCAATAATAAGATCAAGATAATATACAGCGGTTAACGAAAAAAAAGATAATTTTCATGTATATTTAACCCTTTAAGAACTGTCAAATGTCTTTTTAATTTTTTTTTGCTGAAAAATTGCTCTCAAGTTAAGTGACCACAACTCTCAACATAATTATGTATTATAAAGGCTTATATAATAAATTAACTTTGTTTATTTCAATTTCATCAGTTATTTATAACCGGAACTGCGGGTCAGTCACAATACTTAAGGTAGAAACATATTCTAAGCCTGTACAAATCTTTTAATTATAAAAGAAATAAGAAAGAATTCCCTAGTTTCGTTGTCATGTCTTTCATCGCAGTTTATATAAGCCTCCGTAATGAATTTCTGGTCTGTCGGGATGTACTTGATTAGTCTGTATCACCTAAATGCTTAGATATAGAAAACCTGTAAACCCCCTGCCTACTAATATGCTACTTTTTGCAATATTCAAATGTACGAGAGTTTTTATTCTTTTATACTTTGATCCATGTAGGGTGTCTGGCTGTATCTAAAAATATTTCTAGACTTCAATTCCAACCTTACATCACAAAGCACTGTTTCCAAAAATACAAAAGTTTCATTATAAAGATAATACTTTCACTTATAAAAATAATGTTGCAACTAATTAATTATGAATATATGGACAAAAAAATTGTTGCATCCCACGACTATGACATATTGTAACAATTGTATTCATATCTTAAAAAACTTATTTAAATTCAGATGAGCAGAATTTCTTTATTTTCTCTGAATCAAAACATTGTTAAATAACTCTTATAACCCCCCCCCCACAAAAACATAACAGAAACACAATTTTTTTTAAGCCGTTCTCTTGTGCTTCTCCATTTACCTTCCGTGCGCATCGCAGACACCTATCAGGCTGAATTAGATAACCAAATAAGACAATTCGAGCCAAGTTCAATCTCTTACCCGCAGACAAATTTAATATTCAATAATCACTTGTCATATATCATTTTTAATCAAACGCAGAAAATTCATCTTTTCCGAGTCGCTATATCAACCTATCCGTTACGATTACATTAGATGTGATTTTATACCATTGAAAAATATTTCTAGACAATATTATGAGAATTATTTCGCAATTGGAGTAAACATTTAACGGCAGACTCAATGCATACAATATAGGCCGCATTATACTTGAATATTAGTATATTTTTTATTGATACATAATATAATACACCAGAAAAAAAAAATCAAGTATTTGGTATATTAATATCTGGAGAATTAAATCTTTCAAATTACATTTCCATTTCTAGCCATCCCATTTATTTCGGTTCAGAGTATGCAAATTTATTTTACAACTAAGAAAATATCGCTGAATATTTTCAGTCACATCACGTCAAAATGAAATAACATCAAACAGTTTTCAATCTATTTCTAGAAATTTCCCTCTTTTCCTAAATCCATTGTCCATAAAAAACAACAAAAAAACGAAAATCAATTCAATTAATGTAAATTCTTCTTGAGATTTTTTAAATTTCTTACTGTTACACATTTATACGAAATGTAACTGAATTATCACATTTTTATTACTGAAATCAATTTAAAATCCTGTTATTTGTGTAGATTGCTTCCTTTTAATTTCACTTTTCCAGTGATTCAATTTTACAACAACGTTTTTACCCCCTATTGTACAGTGCTAGACCTTTAAATTGGATTCCATTTGTAAATGCGTAACACTGTACAATTTAGACTGCTATTTACGGGCAAAGAAACACATTTTAGAAACCATTACATGGAAACAACACTGTTAATATATCAAGAGCGGAAAAGATTTATTCTTCTTTCTCATCAAAAGATTTGTTTTTTCTCAGATTTGTAAAAAGAAATATAAGAAAACATTTTGCTTCTTAGAAATATAAGAAAACGTTTTGCTCGTATTTCAAACAAAGCAGACCTTTAGCTGGAAGGTGAGGTAAAATAAAAAGTTCTTTTTGTAATGAAAAAACTGAAGGAAAAGACATACAAAGAAAATATTGTTACAGCAACACCAACAGTAACCCTTCATAATGCCAAAAGTAGACACCCACACAACGACAGCATGATGCGACTATTAAACCTTTACCAAGCTGAGTAAGTCCAGCTTTGAATTTTGAACAGTACATTGCTATTTGATAAAGATTTGATATCACAAAGTCAATCCTAAGACTACACAGTCAGTAATGTAGCCTCCTTCATACTGAACAGATGTGTAGGCTGCCGACTTAAAAAACTGGTTGCATTATTAAAGAAACTGTTGGCATTGTCACAAATGGTCTTAAAGCAACACTGTTTGTTACAGCATTGAACAATTTTGTTTTGAAAGTGGCAAATGTAGCAGAAGACCAATCCTCACAAGGAAGCCATTATAGAGAAAACAAAATCTCCTTCACATAAAAAATAAGCACTATCTAATGATCATCATTATATTACAAAAATCTTCCCCATTATTGTAATATTATCTTTCATTTACTTTACCTTGGCCTAAATCTATCTGGAAAAAAAAGAGACAAGAACCATAGTAACGAAGCAAAAGAGAAGCAAAATAGAGCCGACCGAAAAAATCAATCTGAATAATTAGTTTTTACCATGACAACAACAAAAAAACATGATTGTAACAACCCTTAATAATCAGCGTATAATACAAATAATTGCTAGACACCAATTTTAATGACAATTTTGAAAAAAAAAAATCAGTCATCGCTAACTTTTGTCGATAGCTCAAAGAAGCAAATAATTGTTGTTTCACACTTTCCAAGCATTACTGATGACAAGATATAACTAGGGCGTTTGATGCTCACGACTTCAAAAATAACAACATCAATTTGTCTGAAAACACGTGTAAAATCGGTGAATAAAGTATCAACAAGGTGTTTTAGAATGTTCGAGACAAGATTGTTTTCTTTATCGCCTAATGTTCTTTCATCAACTCGTACATGCTGCACGATGAAAGCATTTTGCAAAAACAAGTTAATCGTCTTAAGAAACATTGAAAACATACGCAAAAAAACTCTAGATATCACAATTAACGATGTCAAACATGGACGAAACTACAACACTGTCTGAAGGCGTGAAGCAAAATCTAAGATGAGCACTGGTCATAAAAACTATGTTATATGTTAAAATGACTACATTTCTTTTCATCTGTATATTTCCTACATTTAAGAGAAAACATTAAATTATAAAGCAAAGGTAACTCCGTTACTTTGCTTTAATAAAATCAATGTGACCAATTAGAAGCGGTGTTACATTATTTTCTTCAATTGTATCAGTCAGCAAGACTTTCGTTTTTTTTTTAAAAAGAAATATATTTATGTTGTAATAAATTCAATTCTTTCTTCTTTTTATTTTTACATCATTAACATTAAATATATGAAGAAAGTTTTGCAATTATACAAAACCAGACTAATTTGTCAAAGAAAAAACAAAACTTGATTGAACCATCTAAGGAGATATGACATCAAAAAGACTTGATGGATATGTATATATCAGTAAAAGGAAAGGCCCTTATAAAATTCACACAGACCAGCATATCCCCTGATTCCACAAGGGAACTCTTCTTCATTAGAGACACAAAAGGTTCTGTCTGGCATCCAATGAAAACGCTTGATTGATCAAGAAACAATAGCAAAGTAAAAACGCCTAATGAATATCAATGGTATTTGAAACATGCTCAATGATTAATGGGAATGCAAAAACATCTTAGGGAATTTTAAAGGGGGGAAGTTCGGAATATTAGAGAGTAGGAAAAACAGATCAAGACTGGGACATTACTACTCTTTGACATCTTTGATAAATGAAAAAAAAAATATCATAAGTCACTTTTGGTCAGACTTATATTTGTGTGTTATTGTTGTTTTTTTCAAATATGAGTAATGGTTGTGAACGAATAGTGACGTTCTTTCAGCGGTCTGCCTAAACTGAATCTTCCAGGTACATATTAGAAAAAATAGTCATCTCAAAGATTTATTCTCCTTTAAAAAAATATTAATTTTCTGTCTATAATTTCACAGAGATGTCAGGCAACTTTTGTAGACACTCTCTGCAATTTGGCGAGCTCCAATTTTCGTGATAATAGAACAGACATAACAAAAATAGCGTATTTATTATTTTTTTGAAGCTGTTTATTTCTTTTTGTCTAGCTTTTACCCACTCCTCTGACAGTAGTCTATACTATTTACCGCTACCTCATTTAAAGTCATTTATATACAAGTTTGGTGACAAACAAAAAAAGCAATGATTGTTTTTCTTCAAAATTCATTATTTCAAGAACTGTTATTGACATATAACAGTCACCTAACTCTGACTAGCAGTGACAAACGGTAATCAGTCTGGAGCCAAAACACTATGAAATCAGCCACATGACACTAAAATCACCAACAAGATACTTATCCTGGGAAAAGAGTAACTTTAATAGCCAATAAACATGCAATATTCACATAAACATGCAACTTTTCTACATACAAGTAAAAATGTTTTGGCATAACGATAAAGTTGAAGAGAATTTCTCCATTCAGCTTCCACCCGGCCTCCCCCAATTTGCACACAAACTTGCATTTTTACTAAGATTATGTAGCCACATTATTAGATCACCGTAATTACTGTTTTCATGTTGGAAATAATTGGGATACAGATAAATCAGCCCGGTCGGCCGGGGATCCCGCAGGGATCTTGCAATCCTCGCAACAGTCTGATCCTAGACTAGATCTTTTCCTTTTCATCTTCACTGCAAAAAACTGTTCATTAATTTGTTGCATGTTTAAAGAGTTCACAAAAGCAATACTTATCTCTCAGGAAAAACACGTCGTAATGTAACATTAATGCATTTTCATTCAAGAATATGTTCTTTGAATATCAAAATAAATGACATTTAGGCTAAATGTAATATCAATGATATCAGACCTTACAATCTAAATAGATTCAACTTTGGCTTTCTAAGTTTAAAGCTATATGAAAAAAAGATCTAGCTTCCGCAAAAACCATTATAATTATCATAGTTCATATAAGCCCGCATTGTATTGATCTCCGCTAATTGCTAATGAAATTTTCCTTATCTTTATTCTCAGTTCTTTATGCATGATTTCACAAGCATCCAGATAAAGTATGAAAGCCGTAGGTTTTATTCCGTTTTGAAAAAACCCACAAACATAATCATTAATAGAATAAGTTACAAGTGAATTATTAATTCTAGAAAATAAAACATTATCCCGTTATAGGTATTACAAACAGTTTAGCGATTTATGTTCTTTTATGTTTCTCGTTCATTGCACAGAACAAGTTGGTTTTTAGTTGTTTTGCAATAAATCTCTAAATGTTTTTCTATAACTTGAAAAGTTTTTTTTATCGCATTTCGAAAATACAATCAGCATTAAATGGAGACTTTGTACATAGAAATATAATGTCATAAGACTCGCCCAGATATTGTCTGAGAATCGTCTAAGAATCGGAAATTGTAAATACGACATAGATCATCATGCATCAACAGATTCCTTGACATACGTAAATATGAGCGTGATCTTTATTTGGACTATGTCTGGACATTGTACAGCCTCAATGAAAGTAATTGGCAAGTAGACTTCTTCAATAACAGATTATAGATGCATGCGATATTGATATTGTTCATTCAAACCCCAATACACATCAAAATTCATAAGATCTTGCCGGTTTTTTTTGTAATTTCTGGGAAATTAACAATCTCTGTGCTTGAATGCTTTAATAACTAGAGGAGAATTTCAAGAAAATCACTTTCAGTGTAACACGCCATCTTAACCTCTCATGTTACAAATTCTCGGAACTTTTTATGTACTTATACAAGCCCAACAAATATGGTGCATAAAAATTACTCCACTCTGAGTTAGAGTTCTCTTGAAGATTAATTGCAATAATTTTTTTTAACTGAAACTGAAGATTTTTTGAGCGATATCTAAAAACTTTCATTGGATGTGCTTTAACAGCGCTAACCCACAATGACATTCCTCATTCAGCCGCCCACAATCACCCTCAGCCATCCTTAAAATGAAACAAATTTACTGTAACTTCATCTTTAAGCTTCTAAGCAACAAGTCAACGGCAATATCATCACTGTATTCTTTACAATGTGTGTCATGGAACACAAAATAAAACAAAACATTCTTTCCCGTGGAATGAACTTAAGAAAAATATTAATTTCGCCTTTGACCAACATGAATAGCCTATTACTATAGGACACCAGACCGATTATAGATACGCTTTTCTCTCATGTCCAAAACTATTTCCATTGGAATAAACGGTAATCGCTCCCAAGAATATGTAACCCCAGCAACTTTCATTTCGCTCCTCTATTATCGTGTCGAACAACCTTCATTATTGATCGGCAGACGGATGATTGTTTCTGGAGGCGATCCTCCTCGTCTCTGCTATCAGAGAGAGCTTGATCAAATTTGTATAGTGAGACCGATATGTGTTTTAGTTAATATGTTTTACTAGAAATTCACCACAAGCTGCCACCAAAATAAATAGGTCTCTCTGCTGTGGTAGATAAATTGGCTTCCATGTGTGTTTAAAATCTTATTAAAATTTTCTGGAAGATATTTTTCGTCTCCGCTTAATATTGCCGATTGGATCGAAAACAATAAAATGAAAACGAAATTTCATAAAATGGGTTTCAGCATTAATGCCAGTAAAAAATGAATAATTCATTGAAAATTTAGATGATGGAATAACAATGCAAACATAGGGTAAATTTACCTCCCGCATCCTTGTCTGTCATTTACACAGTTTCTACGCATGAATTTTCGCTTTATATTCAAAGCAAATGACCAAAATATTTTTTCAACATCTCTTAATATGTCATCAATCTTTTATTTCTCGTTTAACATTATTATTAATTATGTTCCTATCAAACAGGTATGAGATTCCATTATTGAAACAACATGTTTATCTTTAGTAGGGCTATAAACAGTTTTGACACCAGACAAGTGATTTGAAGAAAAAAAGTAGAAAAATCGCAACCCCAAAGACAGAATTATTTTTTTCTTTAAAAAATCCAGGTTTTTTTTTAAAACAATGATAAGATTGATGATATGATATGCAAATTGATGAGATGACGGCAGATTTTTATTGTTCACTGATCATGAGAAACATTTTTCCTTCGTTTATTTGCATTTTAGTATCAGTGAGTTCCAAAACATGAATTTATTGTTTAAAATGTGTCAGATTGCCGTGGGTGGCGAGTTGGAAAAACCAGAAATTTCATCGAAATGTTTCAAATGCTGAAACTGTTGCCAGAGATCACATAGATGAAGTGTTCAAGTGTTAAAAAGGTGATATATAGTAAAAGAAAAGAATGCATTTTCCAGACTCAACTATTCACAAATTATTGATACAATATAGCAAACGGGCACACAAAAAAGTACCATTTTTTATTTTAAGCAAACTTTGTGGTCTGTTTTCCTTTTGTTTTATCAATTTATTTAGTGATGCTCTATCCCCAAATAAAAACAAATCTCAGGACACTGTGTGAACATAAAACTAAAGCTCTGCAAATAATCAGTGCTAATAATTCTTTAGCTATGATTTATAAAGGGTTCCTATTAAAAGCTCTTTGACAACTGAACAAATTTGCATGTTCCATTGTCTTGATTGATGAAACAATTTTCTCTCTGTCAATTACTATGATTAGCAGGGAGAATTCCTTGTTTGGTAGACTGGGCACTAATAGTTCTGCCTCATGAACAAGTTCAGATCTGGAGAAACTGGACACAGTCTGAAGTCTGACAGGAAGTTGACTCATGGGATTGCAAATATTTTTGATGTTCTGGCAGGAAGTGCTTGGAGAAGTCACAAGGTGTTAGGTATCATAATCAATTTCTCCATATTTGGAGAAACTATAACAATATGTCAAATTTCCTCGGGGACCTTAGAATAAAGGAGCGATCTGCTCATCTATTATGCCTACGATGTAAATCAAACAGAGTTATATGACAAACCGTGCAGCTATAAGTTTTGACATTTATGTCGAGAAGAAACAATAAAAGCAACAATTAAAGCCAGACCATTGCATGCAGCCTAAAGTGCCACATGTCCATAAAGGCAAGTTCACAAACCCTAAAATATTTTTATTGTTATATTCATTTCCCATGCATATCAAAACTGATGACATTATAGTTCTTATTGTAAGGGTTTATGTTATTATGAATTTATCCTTGATGGAAAATATCAGATATAGATAATCAAATAAGTTTTGCAATTTCTGAAGTTATCCCTTAAAATGATAATTAGTATGGAGTTTTGATTATACAGAAACACATCCATGAATTGATCTTGTTCTTGCTCCCTATTATTCACAGCTTAAACTTTACCAGACATATCATAATGTTTACTTGTAAAAAAAAAATCTTGTCTCTAAAATTTTCTAAACAATAAAAAATATTTGAAATGCACCCATTAATACAGTGTTATTTTATGATAGAATTTGAATAATTTCAACTTTAAATATTTTATCAAATAGTCTAGAAGTCAGGAAAGGCTTGTAAGTGGGTTGTATAAAACTTAGTCAAGTGTTATTTGCTATTGAGTAAAGCACCATGAGTTTTAAAGCAAGTGATCATTTTATAGTTTGACAATTTCTGTTTATAATATAAACCACCACATGCATGCTAAATTATTATAACTAATGCCCTAAATTTAGAATGTTTTAAGTGTTGATCAACCCTTAACCGTGGTAAGCCTTTGCCACCAGTATAATAAAGCCAGGCCAGCTTGCTCATCTGTGAAGTCTGACTACTGCTGGTAGCTAAATTTTTGTACCTGCATTTTGAGATCACTTTAAAAGTATGGTTCCAAATCAAATCTATTATGCTCCGGTATGCCAGTAAAAACAGTTGGTGAAACTAGTGATGTACATGTATCAGTATTAGTCATTATCACTGACACTATAATGCAGAAAACCGTAGACATCAGCCATGAGTTTGTTTTTTTTTTACAGTTTTACAATTAATCCGCAACTTCACCACAAAGGAGACATAATGAAAGAAAATAATTGTCAATACTCATTATTACTATGCATAACAAAAGGGAATATGTCACAAGAGTATTGGTTTATATCAAAATAAAATAGAATTTGTGCAAATGAACATTTCGGAGAAACCATGCCAAAAACTCACTTATACAAAATTACATCTATCACTTAATTCCTGAATTGAGCAATTGGCATTTTCCGATAATAGAAAGCTACAATATACATTTTTGTACAAGCGTACCATAATTTTCCGAGAACAATTTCAATATAAATGAACCATCATAATTCCAATATTTATATACCATTTTGCACTCTTGGATGGTTAAATTATGTGTTACAGTCAGTTTGTATGCATGATTTATAATGTGCATATATATATATATGCTAAAGTGTTGCATTAAGCCAGACTGTCTCTTGAGATAATAAAAACGCTCCAGCATACAAAGTTTATTGCTTAAAGTATGTATAATTTCATGTATGCAAATTCCTACATTCAAATTTACAACTTCTTATTACGGTATGTTTCTTGGCAAGAAATATTAATTATCGGTGAGACATATCTATAACAAGAAGAACATTAAGTTGACTTCACCCTTACCACTCTAATAATCTTACATGGACTTGTCCATTTTTAAATCTGGACAAAACCAGAAATCACTTGTCGGGAAAATTTCAAAATCAATAATGACTGAATAGCAAACAGTGCGGACCATGATCAAACAACACAGAGCTGACATGGTCAGCACTGGCTGCATGGGTAGAAACAGTCAACGTCAGCAAGCCAAGGGAAGGACAGCTCAAGCAGGTTCAGTGGTTATTTCTATATTAAAATATAAGCAATCTAAATTAATATAACTTTGATGAAAACTGTCGTCTGTCTTCCTCTAATAAAACTGAACACCGTTTTAGCATTTAAATGCCAATATTGCATAACTATAGAAATAAATTCCTTTCAATTTATTTATTCTGGCTTGTTCCCTTTATAGCCAGGGATAAAACACTTTGTGAAGACTGTTTTTTATTGACGGTAGACAAATTATTCCTCCGTATTACATCTACTTCCATGCTTACAACATTCAATGTGTCTCGGTTAAATGTTTCGCTCAAGCTGTAAGCACATCCTTTTTATTATCATCTTGTAGTAAAGGGGAAAAATCACCCTATAATTACTTTCAGGACCAAATAACCGAGTAATAATGAGAAATTAGCCCGTTTTAAGACCACTTTTGGCTTAAGGAAGCTGGAATACAGACCTATCTTAGAATCGATCACTGCTCTTATTGTCTATCCTATCTTACTTCATGTCTTATATTTTCTAAATGCGACTTAAACCATTTTACATCTTATACTACGACTTGTATCAGGACTTAAACCAAAAGAAAAATAATTTCTTGTTATTAATCCTTTGAATAAATACAACATAAAATGTAATTATCCATGGCATAAGCTAATTGTTTCTTACAGGATAAGGCATGATCGAAACTTGAGGGATAAAGGCTTATAATATAGAAATTTTCAAAGCTCAAACTCAATGAAAATCCTAAGATAAGCGACAGCCCTCAAAAGCCTTGTAACCTTGAGGCCAGGGTCCGAGGTTATAAAGAAATTCTCTTAAGTTCAAGCTCAAATCTCAAGTATTGGATTGCTCAGAAACTCCCACAGATCATAAAATGACCAATGAAATGAATCCTGAGATTTGAGAACAGAAAAAAGATTTATAACCTCAGGTCCAGATCTACATATTAAGTAAGCTGACATATTAGGCATCATAAATGCCTGTATTTGGTTAATTGTTTTCCTCAACAAACTGGGCACTCCCCTTTAATCCAATTTGTCACAAAAACTAAAAAAACTGAGACTCAACCTTTAATCATCAGCACTGCAGTCTCTCTATGATCAATACAGGTTATCCTAATTAATTGAAAAGATATCTTAGAAATAAAAATAAATCATTAGAAATAGATAACTTACCTATTGTATCATCAGGAAGGAAGAAACAGCACATGAAAGTAGAAAAAAAAGAAACATTTAACTCTGGTGTCATTAAGTCATCTGATACTAAAAACTAGAAGAGTTTTCGATTATCATATTTTCTTTGAAGACAAATTTATCAAAAAAGATATTCAAAGTTCAAACACAAATGCAGCAAAGACAAACATTTCAAACAGACTAATCATAATTAATCTTAACAAATGGATTGAAATTTGTTTGCAGACAGTCTTTATCTTTTACCTTTTTTATATTCTTTCATCAACCAATCAGGCAATGTTTGCTATATATCTGATGGGAGTAAAACCATATTAAACCTTACACACTGAATAATAAAATCTGAGCCAGGTGAAACACTGAGTATCATTATTTTGTTGTTGTTATTGGTGTGTTTTTAAGTTTTAAGCCACACTGACATTGTAAAAGTATTAATGGCAACTGATGGATATCTCATATACAAGTTTAAGCACGTGAGAATAACCATAAAATTTCTACAAGCTTCGCTTCCAAACATTTACATGTCCCTTATCTGTCCCCAGAATAGATATATTTAAGCTTAAGGCCAATGTTGGGACTATCAAACTGCCTGGTAAATACCTGGTAAAGTAAAGAGTTTTGTTTTAAAACAGGGTAAAATAAATTAAATAAATGGTAATAAATCGACAGCTTTCAATTTTTACATCACGATCAAACTCTTCATCGCCACCTAATTCTAAACCCAATCCTACCCCTTAAAAGTTACGAACACAAATTTGTCACAGATGTAAAAGGAGGCCATCAAGTCAGGGCATAACCACACTACAACAAAGTTGTCATACACAATGAGAGCGATGACATGTACAGTTCTAACAGGGTCATGTTGTCTTGTGCACTAACATGTTTTTGACTGACAAAGCAACGTGTGCCGATCAAAAATGCAATTAAGGCTTTGGAAATCTGACATAAACATTTCAAACTATAAACTGACGTGTTGCAAGCAAGACAATCTAATATGGCTGACACTAAGTTGATCGCACTATTAGCAGAAATTGGCAGAAATTTGACAAGACATTACGCAAATCCTGATATAGCTGTTTATTACGTTCTTTTGTTGTATAAGTCTTCGCTTTTGTCAACAGCCTCGCACATGCTTACGAATGCCCAGTACAAAAGAATCTAATTTGTTCCCATAATTGCCTTTTTTCGTTAAACAATTTTTGCTACTGTTACAACTGCCCATTTTGTGTTTGCTCCATTTGCGATTTATGGCCGTAAATTGCCGATGCCTTTTCAATTTCTGTTTACATAATATCTGAATCATTAAAGAAAATTCCTCGAGATCTCAAATAGATGATCATTTCTATAAAATTTATGAATACTTCATCAAGATTTTTGTGTGCTTTTTTTGTGTGTGTGTTGTTAGAGGAATGCAGGTATAATGACTGCATAAATGATCATTATAAATATTGTATGCGGTAAGCAGCACAATAAATGCACTGGTTTAACAACAGTTAATGTCTTAATAAACCCCCCCACCCGCTAAAGAAATACACTATCAAGTAATGAAATTAAACAATTTAACCTGCCACATCTTCCAACAAAATGCACAAGACATTCCTTCATTAAAGAAGTATTTACTAAGCAATTCAACAATATTGGGGGTGTCGGACAGAAAAAACATCAGTCAAATAATTTCATCATGGGCCTAACATGCTGTGACCTCCCTCTTACAAAATACTAAAAGACAGAATAATTCAGATACTATTTGAAATAAAACATGGTATTAAAATTTCATGAGGTAATTATTCTGAAGCATGTCTGCCATAAAAACTGTCGATTTAGTGACAAAACCATAGGAACAGAACTGAATAATTCCGACAAGTCTGTAAATGTCATTTAGCAAAGTCGTACACGGTTATTTAAAAACAGTTAACTGATTTTGAATCCAAGACTAAAAGCATTTTTCGGTTATTTTCATACATCTTAAAGTCTGTTTTAATGGTTTTAAGTGAAAACAATCTGGTCTTATTTAAAGTAAAAGTGTTTTTTTTAAATTACAATCTGGTTAAAGTTAAAGAAAGTTAGAAGATCTTTTTATTTGAAAGTTAAAAATGTTTAAAACTTTTCCCCTGACTTGAAACTTCGAGATACTCAAACTAAGCTTATATTTTGTAAGATATACATATGTACACATCTTCATGAACATTTAAAAAAAAACAACAAAAAAACGATATGAATTGATGCTTACAAGGAAAGTACATGTTAATTACTGCCTATGAAACAGATCGCTATGTATTTTCCTGGGATGTTCTCGATGTTCATGCTTAATTTGTTAAAACAATCAAATATTCATGTATGCATAACATATTAATTTGTAATACAGCATATCCATAACATGGTCGCGGCACAAATTTTCCCTTTGAATTTTTCCTCGTTACAATTCTTGTTAAGATTGTGTGTACTGTTTGTGATGCAGCGAAATACCAATAATGTTTTTTACAATGTCTCCTGTATACAGGATTTGTGCTTTATCGTGATGTCTGCTGCCATAATACTTTTTTAAATATACAATTATTTTTATCAAAGAATCAGATATTAGAAATGAAATAGAAAATTCTTTGCTCTTGGAGCATGCCGTGGATTCCAGATATTAGAAATACAACAGAAATCATTCATCAAACAGCACAATATAGTTGCCATCATAATAACGTAACGTTTTGTTGCAATATTTCCCCCACAGCAATTTCATTATTACTGTTGCCATGGCAAAACACTCACAAAGACTTACTCTTCTTATGTCATTTTCTTATAATAGCCATTAAAGTATTGATCTTTAAGAGCCATTGGCAAATTGTATAAAATCAATTGATTTCAAAAAGTTTAAATTTTCAAAATGTATATATTAATCATATAACAAATCAAAATTCCTTGCTATGAAGCTCTAAAAATAACGAAGACTTCAGACTTAAATCAGCCAAAGAATTTCAAGACAATCTAACATATACACAAAAATATGAATTAAATTTCAATATAGTTAAACACTTGAAATTTAAAGCTGGTACAAGTGACCAAGCCTACATACTTTAAACCCATTTAACACCATTTAGAAAACTAAATAAAATTCCATGTCATAATGTAAACATGTACAGACCTTTCTGTTAATGTGTAGGAAAGGTTATAGGTCAATCTCTAGCTATCAGAGACCTAGCAGACTTGCCTGTGCCACTTAGTAGTCACTTAGTATAGTATGCAGCCGAGTCAACCTGCACATCTATGCCATCTGTGCAGGCTCTTTACACAGTTTGCTGATCAATTTTATAATTTCAATTATTATATTATACTCAATTTAGCAAATGGTCCATTCTCAGTAATGGATGAAAATCTAAGCACAGTCCATTTGGTTACGTAAAACAAGAAAAGCAGAAATTGATCAACTCCAAGGACCAATGAATGTTGTGCAAGGGATTGTGGGTCAGGATAGGAAAATTTTCTATTTTTAGAGCTTCTTATCCCTCTGTAATATAAGTCTCCCCACAATATGGCAATGATGAACCATTCCAAATTCAAAGGTCAAGTCCATTCTACAAATTCAGCATTTCTAAAATTCATACAACTGAAGAACGAAGTTCATTTCATGGTGCTCATGAAGTCCCTCGACAAAATGTTTTCCATTTTATTAAAATGAGTATCAAAAAGATATAAATTATCCATCAAGTCATCATAAAGCATTTATTACCCTTGAATGAAGGTTACCCTTTGAAATACTGAACCATTCAGACTCATATTTATGAATGATATATTATGAAAAAAGTGATAAAAATCAACATGTATGAAAAACGACTCCCCATCTAAGACATAAAAAAACTTGAACGAAGTTTTTATGAATTTATTTTATAACCTTTTTATCAACTATAATGTGTATCTCCTGCTATAACAGGTTCATCCCTGCAAACACGGCCCTATTTCAATACGCTGGCTTTATCTAAATACGCTCACGTATACAGTCAAGAAAGAAAAAGAAGAGAAATTATTTTTGCAAATTGACTTAAAATTATCATAGTTTATTTGTTTTAAGCTTGCTGGGGTCCTTGATTGAAATTTTATAAAAATATTTATAAGTCGGTGCAACTTGATTCATTCATATTGCAATGTACTTGATGACAAATCTTTAAACTTTATTGACCTTCGACAAGTAATTTGCTCTTTATACATCTACAATGTAACTGATTTAATCAATCGAATATTGTATTAAAACGTGGACACTCAATATTTCCAGTTGAATACCTTTGTATACCGACCAACACAGATTCTTTCCGCTATAGGATACAGATTAATAATGGTTGTTCGGAATACATGGCAATTTCATTACGTAGATATTCGGAACTTTTCTCCTCGGTTCATATCTTTTACATCTATTGATTACCAAATATAGAATGCATGCTGGGGTTCTTAATTAGAAAGTGCAAAATTGGAATACGTTCTCCGAAAGACAGACTTGATTGCCGCATTAACAGTCGTAGCGCAAGACTTAATTTAAATAAATAAATTCAATAAAGTTGTTTTTAATGATTTTCAATGGGTCTTTGTTGTTCTGTGCAGATGCTATTTCATCTTGTGTGGCATAACACCATGCACGTTAAACCTGGTAAATTGGCTGATTATTACAAAGCAGGAACTCTATGGGTCACAATTAAAACATAACGGAAGGAGAGTCTCAGCCTGGGAGAAATCCATTTAAAAAAAAAATGCCAGCGGTTTACAAATGAAATGTGCATACAAGTGCATCATTCTACCTATATACAAAATTAGCCTCTCAAAAACCAAATGATTTATGTTTTCTTAAGTTAAAGGTTCCAATAAATAATCTAAAACATATTGCACTGATTAAAACAAAACATTCAATCTTCTAATTATTTTCCAATAAAACCCCAAAACAAACCAGCCCTAATATAACATCAGGATATAAACACGAGAACATGCACACACTTATGTCTAATTGCCTAAATAATTAAGATTATCTCTCTTGGGTGATTTTATTATCTCCCTTTAATGAGTATTTGATACAGTTGATGTAATGCTAACTAGGCAGATCCATACTGGGATTACATCAACTGGCATGATAAGAGAAATAAAGATAAATATCTCAATTGCGATTGATGGCCCATACATCACAGCTGAACATTTTTTTCTCCCACTTGTAGCAGACGGTCTTTCAACTTGTTATATTTTCCCCCCAAAAGTGCAGTAGAGAAAGGTTATGTGCATTTTCATTCCACATAACTGGAATTCTGGAATTAATTTACCGAAAAATACTGAAATATTCCAATCATTTTATTGCCATGGAAATCTTGGCATGTTGAAGTTACATGTCCAGAAGAATGCACAGTTGGACCAGAATTCAAATTAATTGGCAATACAAATTAAATCATAAAATTCTCTTAAAACATAAAATACATTTTCAGGCACAAAATTTTTGTTCTTATTTTATTCCAGTCATGATTTCTTTAAACTGAATCGCTCTTTTGTGGAAATAGTCTGAAATACAGTCGACACATCTTATATTGGGTAAAGAAAATAATCTTTTTTAAAGCAGCAATGTCTTTCTTTCAGCAGACGTCAGGCTAAATGATAAATTTCTGTATACAAAAAAAAAAAAAAACACAAAAAAACCCTGCTCCATGCCCTTCAGACATTAACTTAATTTTTAAAGCCATTCAAATGCTCCAAGTGTTTTCCAATTTCCCTAGATATTGTAAATTCAATGGGAAATTAACTTGTGTATTGAGGAAACTTAGCGCGGACCATGAGCCCTGGAGACATATATATGGTTTCATGACTGCCACCTTTTGATGGAATACCCAGTCTTTTACAAAAACTGTTCTACTTAGCGTAATTAATCTATCTATACCTGAAGCTACTCATGACGGAACTTATTTGGAAGTAACTTCTACTTTTAAAAGTACGAAGAAGACTTCTTACACATCTTACATGTTGTCATGAACTATTAGCCATAGCATACCTATGAAAAACCAATGTTTTATTTTAGAGTTTTCTTGCAGATAGGTGAGAAAAAAATCCATTTCCCATTTATTATCTCCCTATGAAAATTCAATAATTCAGTAAGCATGACAATTTTTATCATCTATTTGTGACAGCAACTAAAACCAATATTATGTGATAATTAAAATATGTTAGTGACACTCAATTACATCAGATATCTTGTGTTTAAACGTGTCTAATATGTTTTTCTCATTTTGTCTGTCTGGGTTCGTCATTAACCAATTGCAACAACACCTGTATTTTGCATATTTTCATGCATTGCTGTATTCATGCAATAACATTCTCAATTCACCGTCGATCCTCGGTGAAATTTGCTTCGAAGCCAGAAATTTTTTATTTTTTTTATAATAGCAGCAAAACTGTTTTTAGGTTATCTTAATCAAATTCTGGCATAAGAAAAACAACAATTTTCATTTAAGAAATTCACATATCTTGAAATAAATTGTAATGACTGATAACTTTTTTTTATTTGAAAACTTTAGCAAACAAATGTCAGCATTGAAAATCTTTATTTATGATCTATATCTCCTTTAAAAACAGGAAAAGTAATGTTGTAAACACTGCAAGTATTTCAAATACAATTTAAATGAGTCATTTAACAAACAATCTTGTTAAGCCATTGTTAATTATTATAACAAGACGACCTTAAAACAAGATTCTTCAATTTAAATAATTTCAAATTAGTGTTGCAACCTGATGGATTATGACAAAGTTCCGCGTAACCTTGCTTGACATTGTTTATCATCTATGACAAGTTACAAGCAACTGTTACGTATTGCCAAGTGCCGAGACACGGATAAAAAATCATCATACAAGGGCAAAAAAACGGCAAATTGCAGTTTATAAAGCAGTGATAAGTTATTAAATCATAAGATGGTTAGGGATATGTTTAACTTTCATGATGAGTTATCTATTACCATGTGTTGTCACTAGAGACATACAAGTTATGTCAGTTTAACATGAAATACAATATCGACAGATGGCGGAAATTTTAACCAAATGAAACTTTTTACCGTAAAAGATACTTTAATTATTTACAAACACATGAAAATTTAAATAACAAGTCTAGTATAACTTTTGTGATGTTGCAAAAAAAACAAACCCAAACATGTCTCAAATTATAAGTAAAGACACTATTTTAAAATTAATAACCATTATAAAAGATTCTAATTTCAGGTAAATAAATAAAATAATTTTGTATGATAAAGCATTACTTTGTGGAAAGTGTTGATATTATTTTTGAAATTTGTCATTTGCAAGATAAACAATTGTTCAAACAATGGTGACAGCTTTGAAAAATACATGTTTTTGCTTTAAATAATGCTACCAAAATTAGAAGAATGCAATACTGTCTTCAAATATTTCAACAGTCGCTTACAGAAACAATTTAAAAACTAAAAGATCACAACAAAGGAATCTTAAAATGTCAAAACAACTGATCCTGGTGCAATTCTTAAAGTTTATGCAACTCTTACATCAATCCATTAATAGTTAACTAACATTTCTAGGGACATAAATTTCGCCTGTTTAGCTGCAGGGAAATTAATTGTTGAAACAGCCACAAAATGTATTACCCTGGAACCAGTCGTTACAGACGGCAATAGGCGGCAGTCAATGTGCAGTTACACATAGTTGCAACAAAAAAAAAAGAGAAAAAAAAAAGACCAAAAAACACCATGCAAAATAAAATTGTTGAAAATTAAAGTTGTCATTTAAATTCCTTGGGAGAAGAAGGTGGTATTCATCAGTATTGTGAATCAGGATTGAAATTGTAAATTGGAAGTAACAATACCCGCAAGCAATCCTTTACGAAAGCAATCCCAAGCATAAAATCATTTCGAACAGTGCAAAAATCTGTCGTTTTTTCAACACGTTTGTGAAAAGTTCTAATTTCATCAAAAAGCAATTACGGAAATGTAAACTGAAAGCTTGAGAGCTGTGCACTGATAAGTCTAATTTACTGGCATTTCACATTTTACAAGTAACAAAAAACGTTTTTGCAGCCTTCCAAAGAAGTTTTTGGCAGTGAATCTGAACAAAATCCTAACTTTATCATGAATTTGATTGTTTTATTTTAACATTATCTCTTTTAATGTTTATTCTAAACTCAGGTAATATCTCTAAAAGTGCTTTTGGAATCTTGTAACAGCATTGCTTGCGATATTGCCTCCAAACTTAATGTAATTTTAAAATTGTTTGAAATTTTTAGAACCTATGTTGTGTCTGTTAAATCAAACATAAAACATTTGGGATACAGTACAGTAACACTACTACTATTTTTTACAGTCAAACCTTTTGAAAAAAGACCACATTTAGCAGACCAACCTTTAACAGCTAGTGGCAATGATTCCAGGTTCCAAAGTATTGCGTTTTCTTCTTAGCTCAAACTCAAACCAGCTAGGAATGTATACTGACCAATGAGGTCTTGAGATTTGAAACTGAGCTTAGAAAAAAAGTTTTATAACCTCCAAGCATGGTCTTTCACACTATTTAACAGCCAAGCTATACATTTGTAAACATTTTATTGTTTGCTTCCCAAGTTTAGAATTTAAATATTAAAACCCCGCAAATTAACCCTTACTTTGCCAGACAGCTTTAAATTATGGACTTGTCCATTTTTAAATCTTGACAAAACCATTAATTAAGGGAAATTTTTATAATAAATACAGATTGAATAGTGAACAGTGCAGTTGGAACAGACGTGCCAGCTTATCTTAGGGCAGTACTGGATGCATGGGTAGAATCAGCTGTGGCAGGTTTGGCTGCGTTACAAAGGCTAATGAAGTTACACCCGCAATGAAAGGCTTGTAAAATCCTATATAGATATGGAAGACAAATATAAATAGTTGAAAAGATAACTTGTACTTACCTATAAAGTCAACAGCAAACAGCGCATGAAAATAGAAAAGGAAACTTCATAAGAACATGCCAGAACATGCATCAATTACAGACAACATATCTTGAAGTTTTATAAGATCGTAAAATGATATGCATCAAAGTCAAATTTCTTCAGGTTTTAATAAACTTATCAAACAAACTTATCAAACAAACTTATCAAACAAAATTCTTCAATTACATGCATGCAGTGTTTGTTGCAGGATATGATAAAAACAAGAAACAAGACTGACCCAGACATGATTAGTAGTGGTATACCATAGTTATATGAAACTGAAACTGCATAGCCAAGATCATTGAAAAAAAAATTTGAACATTGAAATTATTTTTCGAAAGTCGTAAAATTTTTGTTGTTAACCATGTTGTGAAAAGCATTTGATCAGATTTTGGTTATCTGTAAAGAAGCAATTCTCTGTGTTAAAAGTTGGAATTGGACGCAGAATTAGCAGCCAGTTAAATGCTAATACTGCCATAAACAAGTTGACAACATCTCATAAATAAGAATCGGCTTCTTTATGACGCCCAGACATGTCTTGCACATTTCTGCATACAAATCGCCAGATCTGAACATGAATGGTGGAAGGAAAAGTAATCATGTTGATGAATGGAAAAATCATTTATCTATGAAAATGAGAACAAATAGGTTTGTAATTTGGTATTTTGCACTAAATGATCACAGAAACAGTGAATATTTTAACAGACATTTTTGACAAGATACAAACAATCAATATGGTAAAATCAACAGACGATCGAGTGTGGTACTCGTTCGAAATTAAAAACAATGAATACCTGTCACGCAGAAATGCAAACGCTTTTTCTGTATCTTTTTTTCTATGTTTTTTTAACAAGTATCTCATAACTAATACAAATTTTTACTTAGAAAACAATATTCTTGCTCATGAAAAACAAAAACAAACCTATTTACGTAAGAGTGGAAACTGTCATTAACATAAGAAAGTACTCAAAAGACTCAAAATCTTCCACTTGATCACAGCTCTTCCTTTGTCCTTTATTTTTTAAACAACCCCCACTTCAAATATATTACCGAACCTACCACAACTTCAGTTGTATCAAATATTGTTAAAAGGTGTTACATATATATCTTAGGTCATGATCGGAAAAAGACGACTCGTATTTATCGTGACAGATAAATTATTTTCGTTCAAATTTCAAAGCTGCCATCTCCGGACAGTATAAAGATAACTGCGGGGACAGGATCAAGATTTTGTTTACATAGCACCGTTGTCAAGTCCTTGACAGCCATTTAGGGTAGTGGTCACCTCTTAATTGTTTCGATACAATGAAAAGAGAGAAAGGCGAAGGCGTGAAAGTGGTTTTAACGAGACCTCAAGACATCTGTTGAAGAAAGATTGAAAACGTTGATGGGTTTTTGATATTGTTATTATTATGCGAACTTCATTCCAACAATAAGAAGACCCTTTCTATAGTTATACAAACTCTAACTCTCGACTTTTTATCATTTGCAACGTCTTCATTTACTTCCGACAATTCGTTTTTACAGAATTCAATTTTTACCAATAAATATTGATATTTATCTATAAATACAACTTAAAATCTGGTCATTACTGTCTGAACAAATCGGAATACCATTTCGTAACCATTTTAATAAATCAATACCATCAATAGTACAAACTTGTAAGAAAAACAAGCATTATAAAATTTGCAATCCTTTTTCGAAAGGTATTAAGCGTCTATTAAGCTGACTGACAGATAAATCGAACCTTTTAATCCACATTCACACAAAAAGTACTGGGCCCAACGACGTGTCTGATAAAAACTGGATTTGTTAAAAATCTTCTTTGACAATTAAGTCACATTCCTTTAAACACCTTTCGCGTTTGTCACCTTATCAAACTATTTCGACAAAAAAAGAGAAGAATACCGGTAGCGATCTTAACAGAACTGGAATTAGAATACTGACGCCTCTGACAACTCCAATTTTATCACAAAAGTTATAGATAAAGTGTTTAAATACTGTCCTAAAAAACTGGCAACTCGTTCAGTATTAAAAAGATGTTTCCTAAACGTACATGTTCAATAGCAACATAAACTCATGTCAAATGATAAAGAAATAATTTTCAATATATAACACGCCTTCTACCATTTTGTACATGTTGAATGAATGGTTCGTACTATGTATGCATAATTCATAATTAATTTCAAATAGATGAATACGCAATTAGATTATCTGATGTCAATCTGCACAATTACTGTCTCAAACAAGTTTTTCCCTTCAAAATTATCCAAACATGAAATGTTATTCACATCAAGACAATAATCTTAATTCGCCCCCCCCCCCCCACCCCCCTCCCACTTTCCTTATTTGGAAAATTATCTCTTAATGATTTCCAATTTCTCTTGGAATCTTTCCCTGAAGGCAAAAACTATCATATCAACAATGACAAATCTTTACAATGGACCGAGACAAGGCGATATTGTCTTCATAATTTCATATCAAATCTATTAGAGAGAACACAAAGCTTCTGTATTAGCTTTCCCGATATTTGAACTAATAACATTTTACGTTTTTACATCAGTCAAGATGGGTACAGGTGTGACAAAGTTTGTTCCGAGTTCATTCTTTTGTCCGTCACATATTATGCCATACGTACAAACACCATTTCTTTTGTTCCCTGTATGAAGTCTCCGAACATTTTACCGCGGGGTTCATCAATTTCGTAAAATAATGCATTGTACGACAAATTAATCGATAAATAAGTCATGAGCCATGCACCTGAGGGCTAGACCTTTTGAACATAGTGTATCAATTTACAACTTAATAAAGACGAAATTTACAGTAACACTAGACATTTATCTGAAACTCATTAGTTTTTCAGTTTCGAGTCGATGTACCACGGCACTTAAATCGGTGACCACACCAAATTGCACATGATCTTTGACACAAATAATCATAAATCTAGATACTGACAAGAACATCTGATTTAATAATAATTTCACTGAATATCTCCGCTACCTTACCAAATATAGACCGCAAAAATCTTAATTTATCAAGTCGAAAGGTTAAATTGTTTCATTATAAGCAACAGCCATTTTTTTCTATATTAAAACAGAGTAAGTTCTGCAACAATTTATTGTAAATCAATCATAATTTTTTTCAGTAAATGTCACAAAATAATTAACATTGTCAATGTGCTATTTGATATTCTCCTTGATAAACGTACAGAACATATTCCCCAGTGTGATCTTAAAATAATTACGGCAATTTTCATCATTTTCCCCTTGCAAATTTGTTTTTTCAGCTTCATTTTTTACCAGAATTCACATTTGTATTTCTTAAAACTCATTTTAGCGCACTAGATTAATTTGATTTTGATATAAATATACTGAGCAAGAAATTAATTGGACTTAAATCGACTGTAATGGTGAACAAATAGCCTCAAAGCCAGACAAAAAATATAATCTCAATGGCAAAGCAATTGCACCATGTAATGTCCTAGAAATTTTACAACTTACAAAATTCTTATTGCATAATTATGCTAAATGTTTTCTTTTTGATGCAATGTTTGAAGTATAGGAGAAACTAACTTACTGTGAAATGATTCAAACTCATTAGCAACATCAAAAGATGCATAGCGTATGCTACACGCTGTTGCTTCTCTTAACTAATTCTATCAAAAAAACATACCTAAGCAGGTTTTAAATATGTCATTAGGGAGAATTCAAATCTCTGTTACTTTGCAAACAACTTGTTTTTTTTCTACATCAAAGTTGAATTGACATTTATTGAAGATATGTAACTATGGAAAGCCATAAGTGTCTAAATTTGTCGAAATTTTCAGCTAGAAATCCAGGTTTACCCGACAATTCATTCTTGTTACACAAAAAGTTAATTAGTCACAATAGTAAAAAGAAAGGTGTTAATGTGTAAAGAAAATGTCTAAATTAATTAGCATAATCATAAATGTAACACGTGTTTTGCAATATTTCAAGTATGATGTTTGTAAACAATCAGATTAGGAACATTTTATCATTTGTCATCGTTTAAATTTTTGTTAAGGATAATTTTCTATTTCTTCGTTGTTACTTTGCATTGAATTCCTGCAATCAAATCACACATATTGATGTACTGCGGTTCACCTATGTTGCTTGAATAGGTACAATATCATATTCTTTCCCCAACATGATTAATATATTGTCTGTTTTAAATTTGATCTGATCAACACAAACTAAACTCTGTATTTCGGATAAAATACGAGACAAAAAATTAAAGACACCACACCAAGAAGACCTTGTGTAACTAAAATCTACCACCTTTTGACATCATTCCACCCGCGATTTAAAAACCTCCTTGCAAATTACCCGCATTATTACTTGTGATCACGCGAAGTTAAGTACTTGACTGACTGCACGGGATAATTATACAAAGGAGACATAAATTAATGACTATTTTGTAAATTGCTTCTTTTTTACTCTTGACACCAATTTTATTGACAATTTTATACTGTGTTACAATTATTCGCTAGAGAAATCCACCCGTATTTAAAAAGTGTTGAAGTTTTTATTATGCAATGATTTCGATAGACAGACCTGACAAGAATGTCAACATATTATGTCTGTAAAATGCCGACTGTTATAGATATAAGGAGTAATTTAGAAAATACTTTCATAAAAAAGTAAAAACTTATATTGAACTGGCTATCATAAAAGTAAAATCTTTATTGAACTATGTTATATTTTCATTTACTTTTTTATGAAATTGATTGATAAACAAAACACTTTGATGAAGACTTAGATAATTATATACATGTCATTTATAATACAGATAAGACAGAATTATGATTCATTAACAAGATAAAAGATGGGGTATAGTCACCAGGACTGAATATATCTTATTTATTACCTTATAATGTCCATCAACTCATAAAATAAACTTCTGGTCAGACAATAAAAGCTGGACACACAAACAAAAGGAGAGTTGATCAAATTGACAAGTGGTAAAGTAATATTAAAGTAATATATGCAGCAACGTGGTTGCCAATGTAAGATATTTATGGGCATAGAGGAGAGACTTGGTCGTTACACTGTCACTTAACAATATAAACATTGTCAAATATGGTAAAAAGTTCACTTTTTATATCATACAGACACATCAGCATTAGAAAAACTGAATATTATAAAAAAATACATCCTTTTGTCCTTGCAACACACAGAACAGCTTTTGGCTATTAACATTTCAAAGGCAAAAGATGGAAAGGCACTCAAAGAGTCAATTAAACATGATTTAACCTGATTGTAACTTGACTTCAATTCCTGATATAATTGCAGACGTCTTTAATCATAATAATTGAGGCATTTAGATAAAAATAGAACAAAAACAAAACAAAAATGGTCACAGAAAAATGCCAGAGTTAATAAATGTAAGAAATCAATAAAACATTATATTAATGACTCAGAAATATCAATTGTCAGCGAAATATGGAAGTGATGATATTCTTTTTTTTTTTAATGGAGTTTTCCATTAACTCGCTAAAGCCGCTAAGCAAATTTCCAGTGTCTTTAAAAGATCAAAGACGCGTGTTAATGGCAACAAAATCTTAATGCAATAATTTTATGAGACCAATCCATTAGACTTGTACGAATATAGGTGCATGTTTGACATATGTTACATCAACTATCAACAAAATTTTCTCTTTTTTTTTGCATTTAAAAATGAAACGTTACATTGTGCGATTTGTATTTTCAATGATTGAACGTTTTCTGTACAACTCTCATTGTCATGAAATCAAAATAGATGGCGTTACATCAAGACAGGGCTTAGATTTATGTGAAGATAATTGTTAACATTGTAACTTTTACATTGTTGTGCTTTTATAGATATTGAATGTGTGCCATTTTCATCGTGCCGACCAACAAAAGGGAAAAAAATAATTCGATATTATGACATACAATACACAGACATCTAGCAAAAGCCAAATATCAAATTTAATAAGAATAAATATTGGCGGTCTAAAAATAAAACATAACCGACAAATAAAAGTAATAAACTTGACATGTAATACTTGTATGTAAACACGTAACGGTCACATAAATCGTGTAGTATAACGACACAGTTATAAAAATCGTAACACATTCTATGCTTGGGGAAGATGCGTATGTGTTTTTAAGTCGGGCGTACAATATCATTACCATGCTTCATTAAATCGAGGAAATTATTACCATTTTCAATTTCGCCTCAATGGATGAGTGAAATTTCAAATTTCAATATGATGGTCGTAAAAAGCATCCATTAAAACCTAGCGGTTTGACATCAAAGGCCATATATTACAGACAGGTACGCATATTACATCAACACTGACAAAAAATTGTCATTTGATGCATGTTAATTTCAATAGTATGCAAACGTTCGTAAGATGTTTATGAAAAATAAATCGTCAAAAAAACCTGAAATAACAAGCTCGTAAATTGAGTGCAAGCATTGAATAAGAGGGAGAAAATTTTCAATAACACAAAATTGAGCGGAACAAAAAACTGAAAATGTGATAAAAGTTCCAACTTATTCTACAATAAACAGTTTTTCTTCACAAAACTTGGAGGCAATAAGTGAGGCAGCTGCTGTGAAAAGTATTCTATTGTATTGCATTGATTAACTGGGTGTTTTATAACCCCCTTCAGGCTGTAAAGCCTCTCTTATGCCATCAACAACTTTCAACAGACAAAAAACTATCGCCCTAAATTATAAAGAAGAAGAAACAGATAACAGTACCATCTCCGATAAATGTCTTCTGCTGCATTAAATGTATTTCTGCTGCACTTAGCTATTTATAAATAGTTTTATATAAAATTTTCTGGAAGTGGCTCTTATAAGCTTTTATATACCAACAGCATGCACATTATTTCATTCATGTGCGCAAGTTGAATAACCTTCCTCCTCGCATATTTGTGTAACTGATCTGCCCTATCTTGAAATTTGCAAAGGTAATAGGCTTACTCCAGAATTAAGAATTTTGGGTTTTTGCAGCCAGGTTAGCACACAAGGCCAGCCTGTAAATCTAGGCAGTCTGACCAGGCCCTATAGTGCTGACTGACCAATTTTTGTTATTTTATTATTGAAATCCTTTACCCTTCAAATGGACTGTTCCAAATTTTGGGAAAATCCTTGGCATAAATTCAGCAGGTTAAAGGATAAAGGAACTACAAAATGTACTTTAATAAAATCTGGGCAGCCGACAGGATATAGAATCTTCTCAGCCTTTTTTTGTTTTCACTGGACTTTGTATAAACTTCCTCTGCCTGAATATGACAAAGACCGAAAGAATCAGTAGGTGAAACATTATTTTCATTTTCATTATTTCTCTTCAAGACTTGGAAGAGAGTTCCAAACAAAACTGTCAATTTATCAAGTAACAATCAATATACATAAACTGCCTGAAAGCACCATTAAACTGTATTAATGATCATTCATAAATTGCTTTTTTTATGACAGCACCATGGTCTACAGTTTAATCTCCAATTGTATTCATTATTAATTCATTAAATGATATTAACTTTAATCAACTGGAAAACTCCTCGCTATCGTGATCATTATCACACAGCAAGGTAGGATAATGGTCAAGCCTCGTAAAATAATTGCCGAACATTTACTGACCATGTTTTCACCTGGACGTTCTGAAGCTATCTCACGCCACCATCTATAGATTGTGATGCTGATAAACCAAACACCATCATTTCTTTATTGCTGAATCTAGCATGGTCGCTTTATATAAAGATCACATGGATCTGGATCTTAACAAAGCATGGAGAAAACTGTGAGAAAGATCCCAGTTTGTAAAAATATATATTAGAAGCATCTGATGGATTTATGTGGGTAATTTATTTTAAACATGGCATAATAAAAGACATTGAAATTGGTATAAAAATATACAAAATATTCTTTAAGTAAAGGGTTATGGACCCTAATTAGCCAGTATGGGTGCCGCCATATTAATATATTTTCAAGTAATGATGCCACAGTGAAAAAATCACCCTCTCATGTGGCAAAAAAATTTACAAAAAAAGTAATACAAAAACTGTGAAAAGATTCTGAAAGAAGACCTGATAGGCTTTTGATTAGTTTATTAAAATCACTTGACAGTAGCATATTCATTAGGTTTTACAATCATTAAATTTTAAATAACTCAATTTTGAAGTTAAAATTTAATATTGTCTGCATATAGATAAGATGTTCTTCTTTCTTTTTAAGGAAATCACAGCCCTCTTCCCCCAACAACTTTTCTATAAAAGAATAGAATTACACATGCAGGAGAAATTGACTTTCATTCTAAATTACAAATACGGTACAATAATGTTACAAACATCATATTACAGAATAAATCACAAAATTTTCCGAAAGCAAACCAAGAAGAAATTGTAAATCTATACCAGGTCACACGTCAAAATACCATTGCAGCGGTCATCAATACATGGAATCGGTCAGCAGAAAGACTATTTATATTGATTGTACTATTAAGAGAATAAACGTCTCGCGATGTATTCCATATTTGTACGGATTCTCAGAGAAAATGACCATTTACAAAGATAAATGGAAACATGATGGCCCTCTAATGAAAACATTCTCCGTGAACAATAGTATTCTATATAATCAACAGTGGGTGTGATATGCTCTTTTCGTAAACAGTAAAAGAGCTTAATTGTAAATTACTTTTCGAAGTTATATTTCGTTCTTTCCAGATATTCTGAAACTCTTACTGTAAGGTTACTGACATTTTAATGGCATCATACAAAAGAACGGAACATTTTCACAAAATAATCATACATATTATCCCTATTTGGATTTACAATTTAATGAGTTAGAAAAGTCACGTTAACCAGAATAACAAAATATAATATCATATAAAATGCATTTTGTTTAAAGGAAAATAAGCAACAATTTAGATTTTGTCTATAAACAGTTTAATCTACACACCCACGAAAAACCATGAATTTCAATCAAAATAAATAAATATTGTCAATATCGTCAATAACCGAATACGGTCAAATTAATTTCTATGTTTGAGGAAATGACTAAATTAGAATCAGTATAAATTCCAGCGAGGCAAATAATACAGACGACCCACACAAAAACAACTCTAATTCCAAAGTGTACCGTCAAGGCTCGAAGAAGCTAATTTCTGGAAAATCTTTGTCTTCTAACGAGTCTGATCAAGCAGTGACTGCGTACAATAATAAGCAGTGTATAAGAATCGGGACTGTGATGTACAATTATTTGGACCACATTTGTACATATAATTGAGGAGAAAAATAACAAAGAACAGCCAAATTGGGAGAATCAACTGTTGCTCAAATCGTGCACAATGCTATATTAGTAGATAGAGATAAATGTGCACAATGAAGAATAGGCAATTTAGTTTCGGGAAAGGAGACTGAAATTTTCAGGGAAGAAAAGAAAATAAGAATCTCACTTTAACAACGAAAGAAAAACATGATAGCAACTTGATATCAAATTCATGAATTCTTAAGGAACACAAATGTAAAAAGAGAAATATCTCGTGTGGGAAATTGCCAAAATTTCTAATAAAGTTTCGGAATTCTCACAGCAAACTAGTCCAATCTTCCTTTAATATCAACCCTTTAAAACTTTTCCAATTTGAAACATTATATCCAAAACGCAATCTAAATTTCATGCAAATAAACTGATTTCATTCAAAGAAGATGTAATTTTCGTGATTGGTTTCTATAGTAACCTATTGCCAGCGGCAACACAAATAAGTGACACATAATAAACAGACCCTATTACAATTAGTAACCTTGCTTTTAAAGTACGCCAGACATCATCTTAGCATTACCAAAAAAAAAAAAACCACAAATTACAGCTATAGCATCGCAATGTGTGTATGATCTATTAAAAATTTGGATAAGAGTTAACGCTTAATTAATTTGTGGGGAAAACTTTAAAAAATACCAACATACAGTTTTAAATATTAAAATACAGTGGAACCTTTATTAAGGGTATCAAGGGTGTGATGAATTAAATCCATTATATATCTTCAATTATTTTAGCATTCAGCATTAAAAGACCGTTAAGGCTGTCTGTGTCACAGGCCAAATGGTAGGTGTCATTGATTTTAAATGATTATTTAACACATCGTTTTAAGTCTAAACCTCGCAAAGAACTTAAAACTAAAAGCATTTTGTCACTGAGGATTTGACTGTTATACAAAATTTCAGAGAATAAGTGTTTCTAAAAAAAAATTCCCGTCAGCTAGCTCACCTGATTTATAAAAAATTTCTTCTACCGCCATCATCACTTTTGCTTTTATTTTTGCTACATTTAACACAATTACCCATTGGTCTCTGCATGGTTTTTTGTTGTTTAAAATGATGCAACTTGTGTGCTTTATCATGAAATTGAAACATTAAAAGAGATCCTTATCATCATACAATTTGTTTGAAACAGGAAAAACACATGAAATCTCTTTCCATTAAAACGCACTGTTGTTTTTTTCCTCTCTCTTTCTCTCGCCCTGACATTTTGTAAATTTGCGATGTCAAAGACATTGAATTTTCTCCAGGTTTTCAGCTTAAATCGGCTTATGTCGTCAAAGAGCAACTTACAACCAAATTAAGAAGTTTGCATGATTAAATAGCAAACAGTTGGCCACATATCACTTCAATGAAAGGCGACCTGCAGTGAGCCGGATTATTTTTTATGCACATACGATAGAGTGTCAGTCTTCGGGGATTATCATTTACAAAGTTCATCGCATATTTGCATATAGGCAGTTAGCGAAATTTCACATTTGAATAAAATAAATTCAGAAAGCATCACTTTGCATGATTGATTTAATTTTGAATAGAGTGAAACTAGAATAATTTTTCCGAATCACGAGTTCTCAAGTCGGCTCCATAAAAAGCATCCTTTAAAAATTTGAAAAGTACGTACAAACTGCTCTTTTTTTAGAGTAAAACAAAATTATGCAAAATGATCATCAATGCAAATATGCAAATGATTAATGTCCAGATAATTGAGTTTGATTTACATTTTGAAAATTTTATACCAAATTTAACTAAATCAATTTAAACCCGCAATTCATCATGAATATTATGAATCTACGATTTCTTAATTCAATATCTGTAAAAAGATAACTGACGTATTATTCTATTAGTCAATCCATGTAATGATTCAGTGACCCTTGTAAAAGGTTCGACACTCGTATACAAAAAAATAACGCTTCTCATACAATGACAATATCTGAAACCTAATTCTTACATTCCTTGTCAAAAATTCATTATAAATGTTGTATACGGAATGATTTATATAAACAAATTTTGGTGTTCATGGGTCTCATTCACCCGAGTCATATTCGACACCCGCCTTGTCAAACGTCTGCTCTATTGTGCTAATTATCAGGCAAATCTTGCGAATGAGTGTCATTCAAAAACATTGTTATTGCCAATCCTGCGCTTATATATATATCAGATTCCAACAAAAAATATTTAGGTTCAAATATCTTTTTTATTTTATCAAACAGGTTCAAATATCTAACTTATTATATCAAACAATTACTAATCATTTAATTATATAAGGTTTGACTGAAATAATACCACTCGAGATGTAACCCTTTGCCACAGTCGGGTATACAGTCTGAAAGATTTCCAGTACCTAAATTCATCATTATAATAATATTTATCCTGTAGAGCCCAGTACAAGCTTCTTGCCAGGCACTGCCTTTCTCCCCAAAATTGAGACTAAGTCTTGTAATTTAAGTCTAATTGGAACCTAAATTAACTGCTTGAAATGAGGGGAATGTTTATCATCAAAATGTTGTTTTTTCTCACAGTTCAACAGAAACGAAACATATTTTATCAGTAAAAGTACAAACATTATTATGCAGAAATTTAACATTTCATCAAACAATTTTGTACAACTGCTCAACATATATCATAGAGTAATATCTTTATTAAAAGATTTGAGGTTTCATGTTGAAAAACACTAAAATAATAATCCCTGGTCATCATCAAGTCGTATCCAATTCCCATCAACGAGTAGCGTAATCTTTAGCACTTCGAAGCACAGTATTTTGTTACGAACCTTTTTGAAACTGTTACAAAAATAACATTACAAATCATCTTTTTGAACAGCAAAGATAAACGAAGATACAAATCTTCAATGTCATCTTTACAATGCATTAAAAGAAGAGGCTATAATAGTGTGAAACAAGTTGGCCGCAACTATTTTTTTCTAGTTACCTCTTGTGATCCGATTTTTACCGATTTCGATTTAACAATGCTTTACAAAAAAAAAATTATCAATAATTTTAATCTAAAGAGTTTTTTTTACGTAAAAAAAATGATAATAATCTTTGGTTTTTCGAGCAAAGTGTACTAATGAACCAAAAGAAACCTTCTTAGATTCGGTGTTTGATAATAAAATGCCTAAAAACCATCAAATTTGTCAAAGAATGATATTTTTATGGATTAGCTCAACTTTTTCTTCATGTTTATAGACCTTATCAAGCTAAACGTCAGGCCGATGGTCTCGTATTACAAATAAAGTATGATTAAAACAAAAGATCACCGCACATCGACCAAGCATGACTTTATAAAACAAACTCAAACTAAAATAAAAGAACAATGTATAAATTCTTTGGCACCCTCTTATTTTTTTTCTTTTATAACAGTAAACTAGGAGTATTTAAATCACATTTCAAAATGTGATGAAAAAAATCGAAATGATGAAAATTTAAGTCGACAAGTTTAAATCTTTGTTAAACTTTAAACTTTATATTACACGTTTTTTCTTTTAATTTCAACAGGTAAAATGATAATTAAGATATAAACAATGCTCCTCCTGTGTGAAGAGTATCTCATTGAAAAATAAAAATCTCATTTTTTATTGCTCTACATTGGAAAATACTAAAGGTTATATTGTTCATAGGAATTTATTAGTGAATTTATTCATTTGATAATCTGAAGAAAAAATCTCCCAGTTTTACAGCAAAAAAATATTAATGAATAAAAGCTTATTTATTTACTGTTTTCTTCATTAATTGCCTTTTAATTACTCACAGGAAATTTCAATTATAATAGTTTCCTCATGCTGATAAAAGGGGACTATAGATTCCATTTCAAAAATGCTTTCATAGGCTTAAGTATTAACACCAATAAAGTGCCACCTTTTTGTGGCTATTAAAACACAAAACATTAAAGATTTCCAAAGAATTTTCTTAACAGATAATCAGAATAATAAATACATTTTTGTTAATCATTATTTTTTATTAAATAAGTAAAAGACTTATCACACCTAAGACAAAACACTGTGTCTAACAGGCCGGAAAAATGCCAGGCGGCGTCAGGCAAATATTTTCCTCTTGTCATTCATACAAAAGGGATGGAGTGGTGACATTTGTGATGTTACATTGGGAAGACACAAGTGGATTACAGCTTTGAGGCTAATCTCCAGCGAGACGAAAACTTTTGTTTATAGAACGGATTATCAAAAGAATTAGCTCCTCAGTGACAAAGACCTTTGACAGATAAAACTTTAAAGGGCAGATTAAAATGTTTACACTTCAAAGGACCTGCTGGAAGATTTTTCTAATTCCTTGGACAAGCTATGACCCTATGTAGTCTCTAATTTTTCAATAAGACAAAACAGAAGTGTTTAAAACCTTTCTTTCATAATGGAACTACGTTGTATCCAAACCTAAAAGCCCATATTCAAATTAATCCGATTTAATATAAGCTTATACCAAGGGCTTGAAATTATTAAATAAATACATTTACTGCATGAAAAGAATCTAATGTTCCCCATAGATTTACCAGTTCTTAAAAGGTGTTAATTGAAAAAAACACATATTAAAAACATTTTATCAGCAAAAATCTAAAATTATCTTTCTTAATATATTTACTTTTTACTGCAATAGAATTGCAAAATTCCTTATTTCAATTTCCATTTAAATTGCTTCTTCAAAATTGAAAATTTACATTTTTCTTTCATGAATCACTTTAGTTCATACATTATGAAACAAATTGCATCAAAGTTAATAAAACCTGTTTAAGAAGGGTAATAACTGGGGTATTAAAGGGCAGTAACTCTACAGCTTTACATATGTTAAATGCAAATAAAAGCAACACCTGACTTGAGACAATTTACATTTTATGGCCGCCATTTAACAAGATTTGTCCCGCTGTGGCAGAGCCTATTCTTATACCGAATAAAGACACAATTGACCTAGACTGTAATTAAACAGCGGGGAAGATGTTGTAAACCTAAAATGACTTTGAGTACTTTCCATTTAACACAAAGAGACATAACAAACACCTTTCGCAGCTAAATTGCATCCCATATTCATAGTTACATGTTTAATTAAGTCTGGTCATCTGTAGTGTAGTCCTTTAATTTAGCAGTCTGTTACACGCCTTGTTGTTACTGGACACTAATGGAGTCTATTTTGATAAAGATCAACTCCCCTGTTTTATGATGTTATTAACAAACTGTTGTGAAATTCCAGAGGAAAATTGAAAACCAAACAACAACAACAACCTTTTCAGGTTTATAACAAGATCAAAATCATAAAATAACAAATAAATAATACATTGTTTTTTAACAACTATTAGAATTTTTCAAACCTGTAAAGATGTTTGGGAAATATAATATTAATTTTCTTTTGAAGTTAACGACTGCTATAAAATGCTGTCAAGAATCCGACTTACTTCAGATAAATTATGCAAGACACAATTTTAAATGAATAATGAGCAACCAATTGCATGTGAACAGAATACACCTACTGTACCATCAGAAGTTCGGAAACAATATACATGAAATAAATTACCATGCTTATAACCATCATATATATCATTAAATAACAATGATGAATTGTGGCTTAAAATGAAACATAATTATATATAAGAAGCACTTTCTTGAAAACATGTTAGAGCTATTTTATGAACGAGTTATTTTTGCTTATAACCAAAAACAAACCATTTTAAGATGATATAAAACAATAAGTCAGTGTACGTAATTTTTCAAAGCATGGTGAGCAGGATGACTGATGTCAAATTGCTGCAGGGTTCAAATCGACAACTTTGTAATAATGAAGTCACAGTCAACAGTGACAGATTGCTTTGTTCAGTGACATACAGTGGCACTTTCGATCAAATATTTTTACAATTTGTGCATCCTTGTTTTTCTTATTTTTGTTTTGATTTTTTTGCCGCTGTCATAAATAATTTATCAAACTACTCATAGTTCAAGCGTATAGCATAATTTATTGTACAGGTTTCAGGTTATTCAAGGTCACGGTGAGTTAATTAGTTGCCATCTGTATTCATTAAAGTATGTCCGTACTAAACTGATGTAGTCAGAAAAAAAATTGCTTTAAATTTGATTGTTATGACTGATAAAGGAAATTTTTAATAAAAAAATTGTCATAAATAGTCATTTCCTTCCATATTTTGCTAGCGATCTTTATAACCCAATGATTTTCTTCATAAAATATTTTAACACCATAAAATCTTTGTACAGATAATACGTACATATTAAAAGTTGTCTCCGCGTACCCCAACAGGACACTGCCTACGACAATAACTACAATATATTCTACTGTAGCTCACTACAGTGACCCCAGAAAATCAATAGTAGTTATAACTTGCGGTCAATTTTGTAAAAAAAGCAATTCGGAAATCCCATACCACGAGTGTAAAGAATACCAGAGTTTCAGCCTATTACATCCAAACAATATTTCCCAGCCCATAACTTAATGCCAGGTGACACTGAATTAGTATCGAACATTTCTTTTTCACCCAAACCACTGTAGTCAATAACCTTGCCTATTATCGTGAAAACACGTCCATTCACTGGTTGTTGGATTAACTCCTACATAATAAGTACATTTGGAGCGGACTCCAAAATCCAATTAAAATTTCTATACATCAAATGTGCGCTAGTTAATCAGGAGACTGCAGTAAATCTGCTACGGCTGCCGTGTCCCGGACTTTATCAATTCTATCAAACTTTGTTCCGAAGATAAACGTGTCTATGCATACAAAATATATATCCGTGCCTTACTTCATAGTACAGGTTGAATTAGATATATATTCTGAATGGATCAAGCCCGAAACTGGAGATAATTATGACCAAAAGTATTCAAAGCTGTAAAACACTGACTATTGTATATGGATAAAAAAATTCATCACACAGAATTTAGTACTGTATTTTTTGAATTTGCCCAGTCCAATTGCATTTTTTTTACTACCAAATAGTATATTATTAATATATTTGTACCGTACATGTATATAATGGACAAAGAGGAAGTAGATTGTGTCACATGTATTATATGATAACAACAATTTCCCATTGTGATAGCAAACATCAGAAATATTTTTAGAAAATCACACAATCTCTGTCCCTACCCTTGTTAAAAGATAGCTGCTCATCATTATCAGCCTCGATAAAATTCTTGTCATCACCTCTAAACAATTCATAACATAATAGTTATTTTCAGCTACCACATTATCACTTAATTATCTCCCTTTATCACAAATTATCTCCCCTTTTATTGACATGTCAATATTGTGCAATTGGAGAATAATCTATCAGAAATCATATGACGATATGTGGCGTTATCGCATAAAATAAATAAAAACTTTTTAACTAGGATACCAGGTGGATTGGTCTCGGTTTCGTAGAAAATTAATGATACGAAAATGTTGTTAGTAAACTTTAAACTCATGAAAAAACCATGCAGTTTTTAAATTTTGATTAGTCAGCAGAATAAAAAAAACCTAGACAAAAATAACAGTGACTGGATGGTGTGTTACGGAATTTTGAACAACTGATAGTCGCTTGGCCGCTTACAGATTCATAGCTTAATTGAACGCAGCAACAATATAACTGCACTTAATACAGCCCTAATCAAACATTCCGATCTGGACTGAAACAGTAACCAAAATGTAATTGAAATTTGTAAGGCACACTTCTAAAGTTTCCTCAACATCCCTAAAAGTTTGTTTTCATTGCCTCTATCAAGGCTTCATGCATCAGACATGAAGCTTAGAGAAATGGTAAAGAGCTGCTAGAATTGTTTTATCATGGTAGAAAAAAGTAATTGGTCAGGTTCTCTGATTTCAAGGCAAACACTGCCTTTTAAATTCAATACAGATTCAATATAAAATACGATCATATGTTATTATAAGTTATAAAGGGAGATAATTATTGCTAAAACATCAATGATTCTGCATGGGACTTCCTTTTTTAAAATAACTAACAGACCTAGGAAAGAATTTTGCATGATGAAAAAATAATTTTTTTTTTTCATTCCCCTCAGAAAAAAATTATTTCTCTTATAGTAATTAAAAAACAAAATCGAGCCTAAGTTTAACTTTTATGCAATAAGTTGTAAAATTTGAAATTTTCAAAAAATGATTTGAAAATGAAATTTTCATACACAATGTATAAGCAAACTTTACGTTTGTCGCTAAAATCTGATTGCGAGTATGTTGGTCATGTGACATCTTTTGTCATTACATTGTCGAAGTCCGACGTTCAGCACTTACGTTATACAAACACTCGACAAATATTCCTTTTTCCTACGCTTTTATTGAAAAAGGAAAAGATTACGAATATATTGCCAATTTTCCACTCGTTGGTTTGTTTGGTATTCTATTTATCGCCACAATTTGACCATTTTGCTCAAGTTCTGAAATGACCCTGTTAAAATTTGCACAAATGGAAAAAGCAAATAAATCGTATTTGCTCAATAAAATTGAGGAATGATCGATATTTTGCTATCTTTTTTTTCTTTGGTTAAATAAAAGACATGCTGATATTGTTATCCTTTTAATATTTGATGCTCTTGAAAAAATGATACAAAAGTCTTGATGTAAATATGGAAGGTCTGGCTGTTGAAAAAATAAGTACAACTGATCTTAATGACAAAAGGAAATATTAACATAGAACCAAAAAGATTTAGTTTGATAGAAAGAGACAAGAAATAAATATGTAACACTTCTCAGTCTTACACACCTATATGATGACAGATTTATCCAAAATAAAATTTAAGTCCCATTATTTCATGTGATTAATTTATTCAATTATAATTAACAACTATGCAAAAATATTCACATTTATTAATAAAACATAATTTTATATAAATCTACAAATTAAACAGGCAGATATTTCAATGCAAATGTTTCAGAATGTTTTGTTTTTTCCCCTTCATCTGAAGAACATTTTAGCTCATCAATATTCATAATTTTGTTTGAAGATGGCAATTTTAGTTTTGATAAAAAAATGTCTCCAAGGATCTGAATCAAGTCATCGTAAAAACATGAATTAAATTTCCAGGCAGTATTTAAAAATCTGTTAATAAGCTTTTAAGACAGCCAGATTTGTACTGTTAAGATAGGAAATTCTAATATAGCTTTTCCATGGCTCCAAACCTTCAAACACAAACTACCCTTAACAAAACCATTGTCTATGAAAAACCATGACAGTAATCAATTTAATGTCAAATTTCTGTGGTATTTCTAGAAATTTTATTGTCAAAAATGACATTAATTGGCCATCTTGTTCATTGTTTGACTGATGATCCATACAACTTTTAAGACTCCATACAGAAACTCTTCAACCGTGAGCTTTTCAGACTCCATCTCTGAACTCTTCAATATTTGATTAGTTTTGTTTTTTTTCCTGTAGACTTATAGTGCTGAGAGGAATGACTTTGAATAATTTAAAGTCTTCAAAGTTCCAGATGAGTTAAAACAAGAAAACATAAATTGAGCGAGACTAATTGTACAGAGGATAGGTGTTTTTTAATGACAGAAAATAAAATAAATAACACATAAAGTTAATGTTTTTGACAAAGTAATTTTGTACATGTACTTTTATGATGGAATGCCAATTTAATATACCATAAACATTGTAGAAATAAAGTATTTGTGAATTTTGTGAAATAATAATCAAGATATCGTACTCCATTAGTCCTTACCATACTAAATATTTTCAATGGACTTGTCCATCTTTCATTCTAAATAAAACTATTCATCATTTAGGGAAAATTTAACAAAAATATGAGCAGACCATATAGCTATCAGTGCAAACCATCATAGAATGGCATGTATGTGCTGGCTGATCTTGGTCTGTACTGGCTGCATGGGTGAAATTAGTTAGAGACAGCAGGCTTTATGTTAAAGGCGATTGATAGAAAATGCCTTTAAACAGATGCACCGAAGACCTCCTAGTTGCATGAAAATCTGCTAATTTTGCGAGCCCGAAACACAGACAAATTGCAAGAACACATACTTGTGCAAAAAATGTCAAAAATATCATAATTTGTACTTTAATTATGACACAAGAGAAGCAGAAAATGCTCAGAATGTGACTAAATGTTTATTCTGGCTTTTGAATTCGTAATTTCAAACCTCAGCATTGCCTGGAAAATTGGTGAGAATGTAAATATTAATGAACGACCCAGACAGACTGGTGTGTGTGCGTGTGTGTCTAGTATTCAGGTGCATCTATCCAATTAATGAAAATCCTTAATAAGTTTGTTTGAGTATTTATTAAGAGATGGTAAGGCTGTACCTGTACTCTGTAACAAAAACAAACACTGCCACCTATTATCACATACTATCAGAGATTTGCCTGATACCAGTGTTTACTAATAACAGATTAAGATAATTTTTGTGTTCAGAGAAAGAAGGAAATTTATCTTGCAAGAAAATCACCATGTGCTGCAATACAAGACTTCCCCTCAAACAATTGCAATTAGGGTATGGTTTTATCATCTAATTATGACATGTCAATTGCTTATTCCTAGATCTTAGTTGATATCAGATGCTGATATCTAAAGTTATATATAGCACTGATAAAGGTCACTGTTCAATACTAAAAAAAATACCTACAGAAAAAACACAACCGAAATTTTTTTTTTATTAAATTTAGAAAAAATTTTTTTCCTATTTCTAGTACACCTTCTGACTTCAATGAACAGAATGTTTACCAGTGAAAACAGTGATTAATTTCAGAAATCAACTATACGCACCAATATGTTTTTTTTTTCTCGGAGCGTATTGCACTTCAAGGAAATTTAAGATGAACAGTAAAATAGGAGATAGATTGCGTATGTTTCATATAAGTTTTATAGATATGTTCTCGACTGTCATATATCATTTAGAAACATCTGTGCGTCAATTAGAAATTATTTATAGAAACAAATTTCAAGTAAAATTTACATTGAAGGACAATTTTTCAACTCTACAATAAAATATAATTCAATCGTTCACTCTCGATATAAGTTATGATTTTTTTTCCCCAGTTCAAAGCATATGGAAAGATTCCCGGTGGTTTTCTCTTGGTTTTCTCTAACCAGAAGCTGGCTAATTTGGTTTATCTGTAGTATTTTATTTTGGGTCATCATGCTGGGTGTCTAAATAAGATACCGCGACACATAGAAACGTTTTGGTATCACCTACGGCGTGACTTTACAAAGTCAGTCGTGAAAAGAGAGGCGACATATGAATTACAAACATTCAAATTGAAAAATCTTCGCTAAAATGTTGAACTCGGTGAAATTGAATTTGTCCATTAAATAATATCTTTACATAAACACACTTGAAAACTTGCCTATTTGTGTTCCATGATAATTCAATGGATATTATTGAGTCGGGCAAAATGTAAAACGCTTGCTAGTTTACGAGTGTCATTTATTGAAATCTTCAGAGAAGAAAAAAATATTCAAATAACGCCTGGACTGATTTCTGTCAGTTTTTAATGGAAGTTTTATTAGGTCAGGTTTTTCATTTGCGAAAACCTCCGAAAAATCAAAGAAAGTCAACCGGTTATAATTCTTTTAAAAGGTAGAAAGTAAATAATATGACTGAATAAGCTTTAAGCAAAATACCTTCATTAATTTTTAAATCATTTCAAATTTTGCATTGTTGTGTTGTTAAACATACCGAGATAGAAATCTTGTGCACCTCGTTGACAAAACTTGTCAATTTTAAAAACGCTTTTATCAACGTAAATCTACGAATGCTTTTCTTGAAATTGTCCTTCGTAAGTCAAAATTTTCACTTGTTCACAAATTTATCAGATGCTAACTTTATAAAGGATTTATAAAGTTAACAATGCTGTATGCACACTTAATTAAAGTAAAATGCAATGCACAGTCATCGAGGGCCGAAAGCATAATTTATTCTTAACAAGACATGTGTGTGGGGAGAGAAAAAAAACGCAGAAACAAGAAAAACAAGGTTCGAACAATGTTTCCCATAAAACTTCAAATAATGCTTCTTATGAAAGGTCGCTGTCGTTTGCGAGACATATTATGAATTGTAAATTACCATTTTTGAATTTAAATGACTGTAATATAGGGCTGAATGGTTTGATACAATAGTTCACTAGGGATATATGATGAATATTTTTTGACATATCACTGAATTAATGTCACTGATTATTTAAAGCCTATATCATCAAAATCTTTGACACTTATATAATATAAATTAAGTGGTAATTGATTATGTTGGCTCAACTAACGAAATTGTATAAATGTTATATCAACGCCTTACAATATTCAAAAGTTATTAATGCATAATATAATGTTATTGTTAATGTTATCTTAAAACCATTGAATAACAAACATTAACAATGATTTCATAGCCAATTATCACAATGCAAGCTCGTTACAGTCTTTTTAATAAGAAGTGGATGTGCAAAAAATTATTGTTCTTAGTAAAAAATCCATGTATGTAAATATATTTTTTTATATTGACTTCCAATCAAAACAAGATTTTTATTCTATATGTCAATTTTCTATAAGTCAAAACAAGATTTTTATTCTCTATGAACTGTTATATCGAAGGTTCCTTTAATAGGATTAAAAAGTACCATCATATACTATAAATTCATACTAAAAATCTACATGTATGTCGGAAATCAGAAAATAAAATTTCAAATTAAAAAAATAAGTTCAAACGAAAAAAATTTATTTGAAAAATGACTATTGTATTACAGTACATCTGTACAAACATACATTTCAGAATAATGCATTAAAGACAAATATGCACCTCCGTGTATAAATATTTACAGAGCAGAATGACATAAGATTTAATCTCATAAACTAACAGTCCAGTTCAAACAATCGACTAAATAATGTATTCATTTTATTGTATTTTGAACACTGCGTCCTCTTCAATTTTATAACGGCCTGTCTATCTAATTAAGTAAATAAAGTTATCTCCAGGTTTTGCGCATATTTTGAATTTTTAACAAATGAGTTAAATTGAAGCGATATATACACTGCTGACGTGTTGAGGTGTTTTACGTTTATAGACTTAATGTCAACACTCAGAATTTTGTCGATATTTTATTTAAAAGTTATTTTCTTTCTTTTTTCAAATTTCAGTATAACTAGATATTTATTCAATGATCTTTTTTTCTCCCTAGAAATTGTAATAAATGTATAATCATTAAAACTACATTAAACGTTGCTGCAAAATATTCGCAGCAATTAATGTAAGGTGATTTATTTCAAATAACTGATTCTAAATGAGAAAATAACGGTGCGTTTTAATCAAGCATTTCACATTTATTTCTTTTTCCTTTAATTTCATTACGACATTAACAAGTTATACATGTATCATGCAAATTACTGGTAACTTTTTTAACTATTTCTAACTACATGTATATTAAATTCCCAGAACTTTTGTCATTAATTACCAATTTATCTTCAATTATGATAATCAATTATCGATCGCCAAGATTAATAAAATGTTAAACATAAGAATATGAAAATATACAATATGTATATAATATAATATACATATATTATCTAATTATTCCTTTATATAAGTAATCAGTTATGTTTTTCACAGTTGTAAATTAGAATCTTATTAAATTAACTTTAACAAATAAACTGAATAGCTAAAAAGTAATTAAGACATTACACTACAATAATACTTAATAATTATTTCTTCATGTATTTTAAATAAATATTCTCACTATTCAATTTGGATTCAACAACATTTTTTAACAACAACATTTATTTAGCAATTACATAACACTGCTTTTAGCCATAAGATTGACATAAAGTGAACATTGAAAAATTTTGATTCAAGAATTTAAACTGGGGTTATTCTTGTTATTATTGTGACAAACAGAAGCGATGTAAACAAAACTTAAGATACATAGGTTAATGAAGATTGAACAATACTTACATAGGGTTTGACTTATTCCACATTACATGCATTTTTTGCCCAGTTTCCACGACGCTAATCACCATCCCCATACAAAAGGGTAATATCCAAAACAGTTGAAAAGCTAGCTGCATGATCCGTGACAATTTTGGGTTAAAAACTCCCAAACACATTATTTCTTAACACTCACAAATTTGAGTGACCCTGTTTATACAAATCAATCGCATTGTAAAAATGTCTCTTCTTAAAATCTTTTAAGAAAATCACATTTTTTTTTTTTGATTTATTTAAATTAAAACTCTGTTGTTGTTGTTTTTTTTTAATCCAATAATTTATGCTGACAATGAAAACGAAACACAAAAATGTAAAAAACCGAACAACAAAAAAATCAAAACCTTCCACTAAATATGATATGAAATGTACACACACTCTACTATCGTTTAACTGAATGGCTCACTCACTACGATACATTGAGATTCGAATGAATGAGCAGTGAACCTCTCTATACATAGCACACATCAACGAGACCATGTGACTTCTATACTTCTATAAACTATAGAGGAGCCCTAAGGGGAATTAACACTTAACCTATTGTGTGATCGAATAGTGATGAATTACTTTTACAAAATGCGGCTAGCCAATACAATGGCCTAATCATAATTACAGAAAGATTTAAGACAGTTAAATGCATTAATACTAAAGACTTTTACAGTTATTTATTTGTTAGATATTTATCAGCTCAGGTAAGATGTAACATAGATAATAATTATTTATCCGCTAAAATTCCTTGCATGATTAATAATTATCACCTATTGTACTGAAATATTATCAAAAAAAAGAAATTAACTATGATTAAAGACATTTTAATCATTCTTTAACATTGAATACAGGAAAACAATTAAAGGTGCAAGACTTTATTCCCAGTAATTCATTAATGATCATGGAATTTCATATTGATTTAAGGGGAATGACTAACAATGGTTTAAGATTTAACTAAAATACATGTTTAATGGAATGTAATGACATCTTAATGTAATATGATTATTTTAAATCAGGAAACAATTATCATCTAATTATTTCTTCTTCTAAATTTAATATATCTCTGATTGTTATAGCATGTTTTGATATTAATAGTATCAAAATATTAGCTTTAATTGTGCTAATGTCTTCAACAAAATGATTACCATATTAGGATTAGGACTTAATTGTTTAAGTGTACACAAATATTAACTTATAATACTGATAATTGATTATTATTATACATGTTTGTATAGAATAGGAGTCATGTGTTGGCTCATTTCTAAAATTAATATAGTATATGATCTATTCTGATCGATAATAAATTATCTGTTTGTTTTTTTTCTGGAATTTTAGGCAGGACATAAAATTCTTCAAGTAAATGAGTTATACACAAAATTTGTTTATGATTCAAGAAATATTTACTAATATGACATACCAAAAAAGATAAGGTTTTCACACTTATTCAAAATTCATTTGAACTATCATGTTTTTATAAATATAATATAATATTTTAAGTATGTATTGTCCTACAATTTCTGGATATAGAGAAGACAACTGAGTTCGATGCAGTTGTTGGTGGGATTTCTCAATTGTTGGTGAAACAGAAAACCAACCACTGTGAAAGAGTCTTTGAAAAAACACTTGTTTGTAAGTCAATATTCAAATATGTCAAATAATCCAAAAACCTAAAAAAAATAATGAAAAACTCAAAATCAAATAAATAAAATCAAGGATGAAAATAATGAAGTTTGAACATTACATGTATATTAATATACATGTATATAGCATGTATAAATAAGAGGAAAAGGGCAGAAGAACAGTTATGGTATTTCTGGTATGTTAAAACGTGAGGAGTCTGTCTTATCTAGTCGTTCTGATATCAAAGGTGAAAATAGGCCAACTTTGCCAATATATTTCCCATTTACTATTATAAATTTTGTGGAAAGCCCTGATTAAACATGCTGGCCCTGATAACCCATGATTAATTATTGCATAATTAATCAGAAAAGATACAACATGGAGATTACATGAGGACATTTATCCGTAAATCTTTCAAACAAGGGCAAAATGCTGTTGAACATCAACGACTATCTTGTCACACTGACAAAAACCTCAGGGATCTGTACAAAGATTAAGGTACTGACTAATCTACTGATATGTATGATAAATTATAGGAGCAGTCCATAAAGAACAATAAAACCAGTGTGGACCAATAAAGACAGAAAAGCCAGTTCAAAGAACCATCGGTCCATTTCTTTGGAGCAGTGAGTGTAGTGTGCCATGCCGTGAAGCCAGTGTGAGGAGCAGGAAACAAGTCAGTGGAACAGTAAACTGTAGAACATACAGTAAGCGGCAAAAAAAAAAGAGCTGTACAACAGATCCATTCTTTGGAGCAGTAAATCCAGTTTATTGAGCAGTTACTGAAACCAGTGTGTGGAGCAGTGAAAACAGCGTGGTGAGCAGTGAAACCAGCCAAGTGAGCAGTGGAGCAAGTGTGAGGAGCAGTGAAACCAACCTGTACCACAGTCAATAGGAAAGAGAAACAGTTTAACCAGCCTCTATAATACAGTGAAACCAATCATTTATTACCCAGTTAACAGTACAGCAGAACCAGACTAAAGTACAGTGAAACCTATGAGTCACAGACAAATCTAAATCAGTCTCTAGTACAGTGAAACCAGTCATATATACAGTTAATAAAGTCAATGGTACAGTAGAACTAGACTCAAGTACAGTAAAACCCATGAGTCACAGACAAAGATCAATCAGTCTCTGGTACAGTGAAACCAGTCTCTAGTACATTGCCACCAGTAGGGTTACCTCAAGAATCTGAAGAATTATAAGATATACTAGTTAAAAAGGAGATAAGGCAAGTAGTGCCTGACGAGTCAACCAAAGCAGACTATCAACAAGCCAGTTACATATTTAAGTCTATAAACAAACAAAAAATTATGCACATTTCTGTTCTGCAAAATCTTTCCTCACGGTCTTCAAGTACAGTTCAACCCTACAACATAAATCTTGTTGAATTCCTGAGATAAAAAAACCCAAAGATAACATATAGGAAAATGATGATGATGCAAGGCACAGGTGGGTTATATCATAGGACCAATATTATCTCCCTTAATGAAAGTCACAACATAAAAATGGTTACTTGATATCAGTTTTTATAGCACTTTTATTAACATTATCAAACCAAATTTCAGCATAATCTAGCAATATGTCACCGGCATGAAGATGGTCCTAGACTGATGTACAGCAGACGGGGACATTCCGCCTCATTTTATCTACAACCTGACTTGTTTATGTGTCATTTATACCTTTTACATATTCAGGACATACATTATTTATTCATGAACAATTAAATCTCTAAAATGCATTCTTTTTACAATTTTCCTGGAAGTCCTCATTTTCATGTCGTTTTTTTTCCCCAACTATTATCTGAATCAAAAAGCATTAAATCTTAAAAACGACCCCAAAAAAATTGTCTTCTATAACATCATTAACAATTTCAAACATCAGCTCAAGCATTTCTATCTAATATTTTCCCTTGCCTACTTAGACATTCAGGAACGTCTGGATAAAGAAACAGAACGCCCATTATACGAGGGCAGGAATCAAAACGCTTACTTTGCACAACATGCATTTTCCGAGGAGAAGACTGTTACAGTTAAACAAGAAACGCTCAAATTTGTATAACAATCTTCAGACTTAAACAACAGTGTCATTAAAACAATGTTAAAGAAAAGGTTATTACTCATCCAGAAATTCTATCCAATTAAATGATACATTTCAAACTATCTCTGAACAATTTGTAAGTATAACAATATCATTAAAAGAGAATATTGACATTTTCTTCGTCTTTTATCATTATTTAGCACATCATTCACAAACAATGACTACAAATTCAAGACACAATTAAACTGTGTTTTATTGCGATGCAACCTTCCACCCGACTTTTGAAACATGAGCATACGCTCATTATGGATTTAATATAACCGTTGATGATAGTGTAACGTGCAATTATGACCGATGGAAACACCTGCCGATAGATACCTGACACCAATATGTATCTTACCAGTGTGACTCCAATAGTCACATCTTTGATTCATAGTAAAACATTTGAAAAGAAGAAAGATAGTTACCAAGCTTCAAACTTCATGAATAAAACATGAATATAAAGATTGGCGAATCATATCCTACATCTTTCACAATCACTGCTGCAACTGCCACACTTTGATGCACATAAATAAGTATTTCGTAGATTTGAGGAGTCATACCTCTCAGACATGTGGTTTCTATAGTAACTAAGAATTGTTAAACTTTGACCTTTACTCTTCTGGACCTTAAAGTCATGAAACTTTTGCCATGTAGTCTTCAGGTTCTTAACCATTTAGGATGAAGAAACTTAAAATCATCATTTTGACATCACCAAAATTGGTAATAGAAAGTTTCCAAAAATAGAAGCTGGACTAGTTTATTTAAGAAATTCAGCAAGTTATGGGTGTAATATAGTTGATGGCATATGGTGTCTTCTCTAATTTCCTTATCTGGATCTGGACCTTTAGTTGCAAACATGTCAATATGTTTTTCTGGCATTTTATTGCTAGAGCCATTGTTGTACTCAGCACCCCTACCCAAAAACCCTCAGGATGGGATAATAAAAAAAGTTATGTGATATCCAAGTGAAGGTCATTGTACTTCTTTTTATCAATTATTTTATAATTAGTTGTCCTTATTAATTATACAGCATAATTCAACACCATAGTTCTTCTAATAAAGGTTAATATGCAGATTAATTTCTGAACAATATCCTGATCATAATGTGTCTTAATGAGTTTGTGTGTGACCATATTGCACAGCATCATATTTTAGTGATCCCCTAAACAAAACTTTCAGTAATATAAGCCACAGTGTTAGCTTTCAAGTCGTAGTCAGCAGTATGTAGGTAACATTTTATGTGCTGTTTCAAGCACTAAAATAACCATGTAGCACACATTGGCATATGACATGCTAACCAGTAATACTAAAATACAGACATGTAAAATAGTCCTTTAATGCTAAGATCAGCCCTCACTCCGAGAACTGCAGATACTGAAAGGTAATATAAGAACATTGTCCCCACTGGTCTGTTTTTTGAATGAAAGACATTATTTACATGTTTTACACTAAATCAATGTTCGCAAACAGTTTTTATGACTTTCGCGCTTTTAAAAACTGGAGTTTATTAAAAGGTGACTGATGCGAGAACCTGTATTTATGATTTCGTGACCTGGACGATGGCTATTCTTTGCGATGGAAATATAAACTCGCGCAGCAATAAAAACAAGAAAACACAATGGCGATCTATCAGTAAATCTTTCATCAAAACTTTTAACAACTGCTAATGATTTATATATTCATGGGCATTTCAAACATGACAAAAAGAACGATTCATTTAAACTGGAAAACAATTAAAATTTTATGTGGTTCAACTTCCTATTAAAAGCCAAGTTCGGCCTCTTTTTTCTCAACATATAAAGAGGAAACACAAAAATACTGTTTCTCAGATTGTAAAATAAAACGTCTATTAAAGCAATTAAAGTATACTATTGTCTAAATGAAGATAGGTATTTACTTTATTATGTCCTTTTACAACAACAACAACAACAAAAACTTAAGGTTCAGGATGGTGTTAATTTTAAGTTAAATGAACTTTTGAAATGAGATCTTTTTTTTCATTTTGGGCTGACTGTGGGAAGATTCAGTTTTACCATGGTTGCAATAGTCTGAATGAAGAACTTAAAGTTGTAAATCATTATTGCAAAGTAATAAAGTGTAAATTCTTAGTAGTTATCTTCTTTTGTGAATAGAATGTGGGGTTGTGGTGTGGGTGGTGACAGGGACGGGACCACAGAGGTTGAAGGTTACAGAAATTTTTCAGAGCATGAATGCGTTGTAATTCTTTGTTGACAAGTTTTCCTTACAAATTTCTTCTGAACTCATTAAATTCCGTTATTTGTACCTTACACATAAATATTTCACAGAATCTTTTCAATTATTTTAATATTTTTTTCTGTTTTAGTAAAGCTCTAGTAGGAAACAACAATATTAACAATAGCTATAAACTTTAAAAGATAGTTATATTGATAACTACAAGACAAAAATCATACTTTTAATAATCTGCTATGAAAACATAAACACCAAAGTAATTATAGACCTCTTCGTATTTTAATAGTAACCATTAGTTATTGTTTCCTATTACAAATGGAACCCATTTCTCATGGAAATTAATATACAAGTCGTTTTTCATTCTCCCATTAAATGTAACAGAAGTTAAAATTGGAAAGATGATCCGTAATGACTTTTATATCATAAAATCAAGTTTCATGAATTTTCATGATTATATTCCCCGCAACGAATTTCTACTAATGATCATGAAGCCAAACCATTATTAGACAAATGGAGAAATTGACAAAAGAAAAATAAAGAAATTGGACGAAAAATAACAAGATGCTTCCTTCTGTTTTCTCAAATTACTCGTATTTGAATATAAGAAAGTCTATTCATACGAGATACGAGAGAGTACATTGATAAAGATTCCGTGACATTGCCCGTTAGATATCACGATAAATAAGAAATATGACAAATCGGATCATAAGCCTTCTGGATTCATAAATCTACGAACACGCCAAACAGCTCTACTCCAATTCTCATTTCAATTAAAGGTAACGTCATATTTTGACAAAGTGTCTCATTTGGGAGATTTTTCCTGCAACACCTTTATCCGTGCCCTTCGAGGTTTAGGTGTTTTACGGAAGACGAAGAAAATGCGGAATACGTCAAAGTCCATAAAAGAAAATACTCAGATTAAGGCAAATCCTGGCAAAAACATTAACACGAAAACAAACATTACACTGAGTCATTTATGGCAATTCTCTCATGTCTCAGCTTAGTGAGATTGTCGTGATTTTTTCCTCCAAAATCGTGCAACGACAGACCGTAGAATCAAAGACGCTTTTCTGTTATTTTCCTAAAACGAGAAGCACTTTAAGTGGTAAAGGTGTGACATTTGTTCCCTTATAAATATGGATTTATTCAGCATTTAAGACGACACAATACTCTCAAGTTGAATGAAATTATAGCTAGAAACAATGAGACTGACAAAAACAAAATCTCTCTATGGAAATTTTGCAAAATTGCAAGAATTTTAAGTTTGCTTAAAAAACGAAAAGAATGTTTTTCGAAAGTGGTAATTTTTATGCCATTGCTATGAAAATATGCCAGCAGCAGTGGGACAAGTTTTTTTTGGCAAAAAAGGAATACAATATGTCAGAGTCTATGGTTTACAGAAGGTCTGTTTGACAAAACAGGTTGGGAATACGTGCAGCCATTAAAATGCAAGCCAATTTTCCTCTATAGAAAATTACTCCCATAGCTACATACACTGCAGACTGGCGACTTTTTTTTTTATATTCTGTCCAGTCTATAGATTCCTTCCTTTTGTTTTCTGACATAAAAATAATAATTTTCACATTATTCTGGAACCAGTCATTATAATATCAGTCTATGGTCTGTTGAACGGTGATTAATAACAGAAATATTGGACATAAAAAAAAACAGAGGGAATAAAAATATAATAAACTAATGTTCCGTTATTATAAATTAGTAGCCAATGCAAAAATCAATACGGCCTGACGGTAATCACCTTGCAGTCCATTAATAACCTTTATCTTTAATAACTCTATTCTGTACGAATTAATATGGTATTTCATTGGCATTCAACCTCAAACGGATTTTCTACGACTGTTTTTTAAGACTGTTAATAATACGTATTAATACACCTCCAAACGGATTAGTTTGTACTGTATTCATCTATCACGAGCCCTAATATAAGAAGGGCTAAGTCAAATCTCTGTGATGACTTGTTATTTTGACATTTTCTGCAATGTTAGTCAGCCAAAGATTAATTATTACGCAACCAGTTACTATGCACTAGGGACTTTATGACTTAAACCATACTCGACAATTTTGTCAAGTTTTAGCCCCTGCCAAGCCTAATTCATATTAAACACATTATGTTATATATTAAAATATATACCCATTGTGCAAATCATTCTGTCGGGAGACCAATTTACTTGTCTGTGGATAATAATATTACAAATATGTTGTATATAAATATGTAAATTTGAATATTTTTTGGCTCTGCTTTGAAACTGACCCAAAATTTGGACATGTCTGAGCATAATTTTTCATAATTTTGGTGTTGCTGTTTCCAAAATAAAAATCAGCATAACAACACATGTCTACTTCCCAAGAAGAACCATGGTAGCATTTTTTGAACCTTAACTTTATTGTTTATTATATCAAAAGTATTAATGTTGTAACTGTTCATTTATCAGAGGTTTAATAGAATAATGACAATGTCTATACATGTATAAAGAAAACTTCTTTTTATGTTAATAATGATAAAGTATGTGTCTTTAAATTTATGAAAACTTTAAAAAAAAAATAAAAATAAATCTGTCATATTAATGATGGGCTATCCTTTTGAATATTGGCTGAATTTTCAGGTCAATCAATGTTTGATAAAACATAAATCATATACATGTACTCTGGACCATAATGTTTGACACATAAAATTATGCGAAAAATAAATCAAAACCTATTAAAGATGATGAAGTAGAAGTTCTTAGTGTCAGTCAGTTTTTGATAGACAAAATATAATGTAAAATTACATAACAATGGACAAGACTAAGTAGTTAATGACTTGTCATTAGTGTAATATCATTGTCATCTTCCATCTAAGAATTTTCATCCAGACTGCCAGAGGTGTTTTAATATCATTACTTAATGTGTTCAAATGGCCACTGCTTTATCAAATATGTTATCTTACTTCCAAATCACAGCGCCCCCTGGGGGGACTAACGCTGATACCTATTATTAATATTTAACTGTAAAAATTATTAAATATTTTGATAAGAGATATTATCATGTTAAAATAACACATCAGAAGTAAATCTATATCATAATTTAATGAGAGATGGATTTGTTGAAAAGAAGAAAACAAGCATGTCTGAAAGCCTGTCTTACATTGTGACCTGCTCTATCAGTAATTTTTAATGACTATTTTTTTTATAAATACACTTTATTTATAACGAGTTCATTAAAGACAGCAGGTCCATTAAATTATTATAAACATAAGAGATCATAAGAATAATTTACCAATACAATGCACTGATTAAATATTTAGAATTGTAAACAAAATCATTATAAGTCTGCCTAATGCACTTATAACTTAAAGTGACTAATATGAAAACAAAAAGATAAAATTGACCAAACATTATCATCAAAATGACAAAGCTAATAAAGTTACTAAAACGCAGGTCCTATCCTAAGATAAAAAGATATCCATATGTATTATGTTTGTTCCTATAATAAAATGATTCATATTGTCAGGGATCATCAAAATTCCTCCCTCATTACCATCTTAAATTGTCCAACTAGTCTTTTTTTATCCGAGTACAATACATACATCATAATTTTATCACATTACTACTGTACAAAAATATTTGTGGTCCGAATCGTGGCAAATAGTGCAAAACCCAATACGATTACCGACAGTTAATTACGCATTATTATTGCCTAATAAACTACACATAAAATACAACGTAAAGTAGTTATTAATAAAGATGACTTAAACCACCGTTACATAATTAAGAATAAACTGCAAACAAAATAACTTGCAGCTTATAAGGCAATACAATACACTTATACTTTGTAATGATCTGCATGAGGTAGTAACTTCTATAATCCATATTCTTTTTGTCAAAAAAGAAGAAAAAAGTGACTAACTAGGGGAGACCCAGGTGGCTTTTTGCTCAGTATGCCAGGAATGCATAGATATTCCCTTCAGTGAGATGTTTTCCTTTTTATGCTTCCTTGTTTGAAAATAACTGATCAGTTAATTAAAAGTAGTGAAACACTAGGGAACATAATTTATAAACTCCTAAATTTCTATAATGGACTGGTTCAACCTTGAATTTGGAATAATCCATTATAATTTCAAGGGGTTACAACTTCAAATAGCTAAAATGTGAGTTCTGACTTACTATACAGATTGTCATCAGCATTCTTCAGGATACATTTGCAGACTCTAGGCCTTGCATGGTCTATTCTTTACTGGCTTAACTTGTAGGTTAACCAACTACCAAGATAGATATGATCAAAATTGTGTTAAAATTGGCATCCATTATTGCTGTTGCTATGAACTCTATGGGTTACTGAGATTTTGCACAAATTATCCCCCATAATAAAATGTTCAAGCAGTCTCGAATGTTCAAATAATGAGAGAATCTATGCCTTCCCTACCCCCAAGTGACCTTGACCTCTTCTGGAGTCATATTTCTTCCATCTCCCATTGTTGAAAGGCTATCAGTGTAGGAAATAAATGGAGGACAAAAAAAAGATATGCATCAACTTCCCCTAGTGACCTTGACCTCTTTAAGAGTCTAACACTTCTATCTCTCCTTGTTTGTTTATCAGTGTAGAAAATAAAGAGAAAACAAAGATTTATATTATCAATTGTATTCTTATTCTTATACCATAACAATTAAACAAAAACACAAAAAACCCTGTCATGACTTGAAAATTAATGTTAATTAAAAATCAACCTTGTAACATGCAACCATCTTTAATGTCCACATTATATACATAAAACAATCAAACCAAAGTCATTATCTTAAAAGCATTTCAACATGTCACCACGATGAATTACACAGCTAAATAAGAGACTGTGTCTTCTCCTATATCATAATCCATCATTATATAGTCACCTTCAGTTATTATGTCAGCACAGTGTTTCCGAGGATCAGTTAATGAACATGAACAAGAACAGCTGTTTAATATAAAGGGTCATTTAGGTACATATATCAAGTCCTGTAGTCTTTTATAGCAAAGTCTAGTTCAGGTACGTTTAAAGACCAAACTCCTCAGAATGAGTGTGTGTTGCCAAGTATTTCAATAAACTTCATTATTAGAAAAAGAAAGGTCAACAGGTCAAGGTCATTTAATCTACAACCATATATAGTCTATAGAAAGCAATCATTAAGAAAGTGTTAAGCAGTTCTAAGTAACTTATAATTTGCCTTTAAAGCAAAAACATACAACCCAAAGAAAATGATTAGGGTCAAGGTCACTGTATATTTTGCAGCAGAATATGCACTCCTTTTACTTCACCTACAAATATGTCTTCCACTTTAGTACTTGAAGTGACAGACTGTACAAATTTAAGAACTGACACAAATTATTAACAACCTGCTGGCAGCAACAGATTCTGCACATGTGACCAGAACGCACAAAAAACAGCCAGCACATCCATGCCATCTGATCAATCAGGTCTTCACTGTTGCAGCTATTCACTCAGTATATACATTTTTAAATTTTCCCTTAATATGATGAATAGTTTTGTCCAAATTGAAAGATGGACAAGTTCATTTAAGCAATTCAAGGATGTAAGTGTAATGATAAAGAATGTTCCTTTTTGAACCATGATCATTGCCCGGAATGATAAGCATCTTTCTTTTTACATAAATTTATTTTGAAAACACAGGTATATAATTGTACTCGAAATATGAATATTTTATTTAGTTGTCTTATGTTTTATAAAAAACTCTTGACTAGCAGTCAATTACATTCACCACCCAACCTTTAACCTTTACTTAACTTTAATACAAAACATATCATAACATGAGACAGTCTTGTTAACATTAAAGGTTGACAGTAAGCTCTTATGTTCAAACAGGTTATTTGTGATTAATTAATTCAACAGCAGGTGACATATATATCACAAATGCTGACATTTATGTCCAAGATGGACAACTTGATAGTGGCATGCCCTTAAGCCAATGTGTCTACTGTTTTAGTCCTCTCTTACCTGAATCAAAGTACTGGAAGCACTTGAATATCACACCACTAAAAGCAAATCAGCACTTTGATAGCTGATGTTTGTTGAAGAACATTTTTTTATCTGATATAACAAAAGTAATCTATGCAGTAAATACAAACACATATAGATTGTAATTCAGCATAAAATTACTTATTTCAAAACTTTTTGATTAAACTATAATTTAGTTGGAAGGACAAATCTGTTGCCACTGTCAATTAATGTGTTGATTAAAAAACCAACTTTACAAACAAGGTCTTTGCTAATCAATTTCTTGTGAATGATAATAAATATATAAATTTATGTAACAACACTGATCACTTACCTATCATAATGCCAACAGGAAATAAAATCAGCACATGAAAAAGAAGAAAATATATAAAACATTAGTTTTTGTACTAACAATAAAATTTAAATAAAACGAACACAGACATTTGTGTGCAGCTTATATCTGATTGCACATATTAATGGACATTATAATTATGAAATGTTCAACATTTTAAGGCCCATAACTTAGTGTTTAAACTATTTCAACTTATTTAATATCTAAGATAAAACATTGTACATGTAAATTCCCAGCAGAAACTCAAGGTACTGAGATCATTGTTTCACACAGAAAAAAAATGGAAAAGATTCAAACATGTAATTTTAAGTTTTGCATAGTCAGAAAAACTGTCTCCGGTTACAGTCTTTTACTTCTAAGAACTTCATATTACAGTAATCTGAGGCACATTAAGAACTTTTTTCAGTATCATTTCTTAGAACAAAAGGATTTAATTATTATTCAACAAAACCTTACTGGAACCTGATATTGCCCTAATTACAATATTACTACATTATCAATATGTAAATTGTTACAATTCTTCATCTCCAGTCTACAGCCAACTGACTGGAACTATGATTTTCTAAGAAAAAAAATTATCGCACACAGTCTAGCTATAGAAACCCCACCAAGGCATAAAACTACAGCAAATTGACCACAAAGAAAAAGAAATCCGCTATTATTTAGAAGACTTTTTTGGGAGCGACATAAAATTGCAATAAAATTCAATTTTTAAAGCAATCCATGACTTCCTTTTATTTCCGATCTTTGATTAAACTTTGGTCATGGCTTGCTTGGGCACTTAAAATGACTTGGATGCCAAAAGCAATTTTTTAGACATAAATTTATTCAACGGAAAAAACAACAAACATGAGACCATTTTCCGATACTCAGCAGACAAATTTTCCATCTCACAGTCAATTAAAGAAGTTTAAGCAGACGCAATGTTCCGCTTAGTATGCAAATCAGCATAACTAATATATCCTTTGGGAAATATCAGAATTTATAATCAATTATAACATTATCTGGATTGTATACATATAAAAATTGAATTGATTCCGGTTTCTGCTTCTTGTTTATATTTCACTTGATTCAATAATGATTCGGAGTCAATCATGTCTGGACCGAAACAATACTAAGAAGGCAGAAATCAAAATGTCACTTAATTTCCCTCAATGACGTCAGGGACAAAAAAAAGAAAAACATAATTGCATGCATTACTTGTCACAGTAAATTTTTTCGCTGAGCAAAATTTCGGCATAATAATTATAGACATGGCAAACTTCAAAGCCAGATTGCTGCCAGCTAAATAGCTATGCATTTCTGTAAGACCCTATATTACACTACTGACTGCTCAATTTTAACATATTTATCTTTATAAAATGACCTCTTCTTAAAATTTATTTATAAAATGACCTCTTCATAAAGTTTTCCAAGGTAAAAGCCAAGTCTCAAGATGTACCAAACAAATTAAAGAAAAAAATAACTGCAACTTATAAATGTATTACAAGTCCAAAATAATTAATTACGTATGTCCATACAGTATGATCAAACTCTAATGTGTTCTGACTGACCAACTTATATTTTTCATTTTATTATCCCCAAACATTGACAACGGACAGTCCCAAATAAGGATGCTGGAGAAGTAAATTAGCAGGATAATAAGGGGAAACAACATACAAAATCTTGCTGCATCATTCACAGACAAGGAATACAGCGAAGACTCTGAGGACGACATGCCATCAGACCTTCGTAGAATCAATGGCAAAAAGTTTGTTACTGAAGAAAGACTGTAACAATTTGCCGGAGATTTAAAACTTCCTTAAACAAAACTAAAGCTTCACTGTTTCTCAATGTCAATGGATCCTAGGTTCAGTGAACAAAACATTGTAAATGTTGCTTTCTTTATCCTAGGTTAAAATAACTTATTAGATTTTTAAAAAAAAGTACAAAGTTTTATTTTACAGGAGTTTTTCACCAGCAGTCTAAACTTTGACAGGTTTTACCGAAAATGATTCATCGAAGAGACATGAGCATTAATTTAAAATCATTGTAAAATGAAATTTTACCCCACCAACGTAATCAGGTTACCATCAAATCATCAAATTCAATAAAACGAAAATATTTGCCTATCTCTTTGAAAGATCAAGTTTCTAGCAACTTTAACATCGAGCGATTGCTCCGATTTCAAAACCCCAGGGCACAAACCAACAAGTAACGATAAAGAATCTTTTGTGAAATTTGTAACATATCAAGCTGCCCTCCGAAAATACATAATGTCTATTGTGCGTCTGGATTAAGTAATAATACGTAAAATTTATTACGTATAATTTTCATTTCAAAAGTTTATAGACAGAACATATAAGATATAAAGTATCTTGACAGATTTTATATTTTTAATTTGATCACACAGACTATTGATGGCAGACATAAAAAAGTACGCCAATTCATCTACGATAGTGCTGTAGTTGCCTTCATAGTGCATTTAAATCAACAAATAAGACATCTTTTTTCTGTATCATTTATAGAATTTCGCAAAATATATTGTATACTATTGTTTAGAGTGGCCTTCAGATTTCATTTTTTGTTGGAAAAAAAGTTTCATGTAAAATACCATATACATGTAATATTAATAATTTTGCCTGTAGTAACAAAATAAAGCTGCGGAAAATATTCCTCACTCAGGACTCAATATCACTGCGAGACTATGAGTGGGTGGGGTAGCATTAACTCAATTAAGTTACGCAACCACATGTTGACACCGTCACAGTCACATACAGTGCAGCTTCTGCGAATTGTACGACAGTGAGTACCCTTTTTACGCTTCCTGAAAGATTGTGCTGGAAGATGCTTTTAAATCAATCTCTCTCTTCTCATAAGAGCAATGGTAAAATATCCAAACTTCTATACAACATAATAAAGTGCAATAGCCTGTTTATACACAAACAAAAAAAATGCAGTTTCTCCATGAATTTAGAAATAAAATCTTAAAATATATCAATGGCTTTTATTTTACATAATTACTGTAAAAAATGTATTTATTATAAAGCCTGACTGTCAATGACATAATTTTGAATCTTTAAATACAAGTTTTTTTTCTCTCTTTAATCAAATTTATCAAATATATATCTTAATATTACCTATCTTACCAAATTATCGCCCCTTAGGCTAACTCTTCAAATGGAGATAAATTTCTATGCTATTGAAATGACAGGTGTTTACAATTTTAATATCTAAAGCTGGATGCAATTATATATATTTCATTTTCATTTCGTTTTAATAAGTTTTCATACAAAATATAGTTTTTATACATAAAACATGAATAATGTTTGTTCAATATTTAATAAAGTCATTTCAAATCACTGGAATGAAAGTATTTAGCCTTTGCTTAGGCAAGTCTGTGCGTCACATCCATTCAGATTCTGATCATATTGTTGGTAGTGTTATCAGTGTACATGTATTTTCCTATTAAGATCTCCTATTAAAATGATTAAATACATAGAATGGACTGTTCCAAAAGTGAGCAGTGCGGGGGGGGCAACCCACACAAATTCAGAAAGTTTAATACATTGATTTTTTTTGAGCTCATGAAATTTTTTCTTGACATTATTTTATTTCATTGTCCGGTGCTGTCTCCAGGAAACTGCTGTTTTTCGTTAATTTACTTCCTGAAATTGTATGCACTCACTGACCCTCCACTGCCTATCCAACCCTGATTAAATTCATTATACAGTTTCTGCCATCTAAATATCAGAGGCTCCGCCCGCTATATCCCTCGAGGGGTCATTTTCACTGAAGCATATGATTTGTTCACCATTCATTTATAATTATAAAGAAAATAATTTTCAGGACATTTAGTGCTGGCGATAATTAGTGTGAAATTGGATTATTGTTTAATAAAATACGACCCAGTATTTTCGACTGTTTATTATTTCTACTGATTAGTATTTTTGTCTTGCTAATTTCTACTAATTCGATAAAAATCGTATTATCTTTACAGTATATAAATCCTGGAAAAAATCTGATTGTTTTTCACATATTCTAGGCCATATGTTAAAAAACCCCAACTATACAGTGGTTGGTTAGACTTTAGATATTCATCGTAATGTCTGTAAAGTTTTTACATATTTATTGGAAAATCATTAGCTATTCATCATAATATCTTGAAATATTCATCATAAAATCTTCAGGTATTCATCATTTAATCTTCAAATATTCATCATTAAATCTTCAAATATTTATCATGAAATCTTCAAATATTCATCATAAAATCTTCAAATATTTATCATAAAATCTTCAAATATTCATCATAATTTTTTTTAAATATTCATGATAAAGTCTTCAGATATTCATCATTTAATCTTTGGATATTTATCATAAAGTCTTTTGATACTTATCATAAAGTCTAAATTCACATATTCATCATACAGGAATTCTTCCATCACATAAGCTTTGACTTATCTTTTTTTTATCAAATTCTGTAAGTTTTATGATGTATAAACTTAATCTATTGTATCAAATATCTACTGTTGTGTCTATCAATATAGATTCTGTTTACATTTGTCATCACATGTAAGATATCATTGCCATTTAAGCATTATCAAACATTTCAAAAATTTTCTGCAAACAAAATAAACAGCCATAAACATAGACATATATAGGCAAGTTTCGCAGATTAGTTCCATGCATATATCATACATGTACAATCTACGGTAACTGGTCTTGACAATAATCACCCCAGTAGAATAATTATGGCACGATCCTACGCCCAAAAAAGGTTTCACCAGCTGACATGTGACAGACAGTGTCAGTACAGAAAAATGCATGTGGCATCATACATAAAACATACACGAGCGCTATAATCTCCTCTGTGACCTTACATGCCACAAAAACTTATTCTTGCAATGACACTCGGTATCTGGTAAGGCATAAAGAATTCAATTACGGCCCAAACTGGAGATTCCCCACGAGATGTACGAATTTATGCTCAGATTCCTACGTGATCAAATTATTGTGGAATGCTCTTGAATCTCTTATGCTTTATTTACTTCAATATCTATGTCTTTTATCTTAACCAGTCTGATTTAAGACAGTCCAAATGAAGTCACTCAAACAGATGTAAGATTCGTTGTTGATGAGTGCATACAATTTCTTCAATCGCAAGAAAACAAATTTTTGGCTTGATGATATAGCAGAATTTATAAATTATGATCGGAGTCCAAAAAGAAATATAGACTCGTAAAAAAAACAACAGAATGATATCTTATAATTATGATGAGCATAAATTTGAGGTTTTGAAGGTGGACATATTAAAAACGTAACAATTGTACTCAAATAAGCCCAACCTATTTTCAAGGCCATACAGTCAAATGACGCAATTATTCGCCACCCCATACATTTGTGCTATGCACCTTACAATGTTAGCTGTGCATTATAAATAGCAATAAGTATTTTCATACAAACTGATTTTATTTAAAATTGCCTATTCTTTCATAAATTCTAACCCCAATTAAGGCAAGTAATATTGAAATCTAAAAACTTTTATAAGAAAAGCAAAATCCTGACATTAAAGATGCATAGAATATTCATTGCACTGCAGTATCAGCAAATACAAACTTCCAAAGCGTTCATCATGCAAAATTTGAGAATTATTTACTGCTGAGCTTGCTTTGTTATGAAAAATGATGTCAAATTTTTTACAAATATCCCACACATTTTTTTACGGTCTGGAAACTTCAAGCCTGACTCATGACCACAAATTATAAGGAAAAAACGAATTCCTTAAAGGACCAATGTCTCCCAAGTTACATGAACACAAGATCTGCGGAACCTCTATTGACAGACCTGTCATATATGATAGAAATATAATCCCTACAATATGTTGCATGGCCAGAAAACTTGTTAGTCATGGTGAAACGCTAGCAAATCACTTGAGACCAAATTTTGTCAGTCTTGGACATTATAGTATTTATTGGAAAATAATCAGAAAATATATCTATTTCTGACTTGTTTTCTGGAATAATTTTGGACAAATTTCAGCTTGACTACACCCCTATTATATCGGGTTTCCTTGTAATTTCGAATATTTGACCAAGATTTCACAAGGGACAGTCCAGGCCAGACAATATTACAGCTGAAAAAATATAGAAACAAAATCAAAATGGGATTATTGATATAAATCATATCAGGAAAAAACCAAACTGCTTGTTCAGTGAAATGCAGCAACTTTTAAGGTACAATGAATACATCATGTTGATGACCAACGGCAGACAAAGATATGTTAATCTATAACATGTACCCAGTTAAATTCCTTTTGTGGATGACATATCCCTACTGCGACTTTGGAATAGTCCGTCATTGCTAAGAGATTTCCAAGATGATGAGGACATAAACCCGAAACAGAAAACAAAAAGTTCAAGCAATAGACAGTAATAGATAAAGCAAAGGAAAATGTATCAAAACCAAATATGCCACAACATTTCAGATTATAGCAGAGAACATCGGGACCAAAGAAAATATAACAAAAAAGATTACGGGACCAAAGAAAATATATAACAAAAAAGATTACAGGACCAAAGAAAAAATATAACAAATTAAAGATTATGGGACTGAAGAAAATATATAACAAAAAAGATTACAGGACCAAAGAAAAAATATAACAAATTTAAGATTACGGGACCAAAGAAAATATATAACAAAAAAGATACCAGGACCAAAGAAAAAATATAACAAAAAAGATTATTGGACCAAAGAAAAAATATAACAAAAAGATTACGAAATGAATCCTGCATAATGGTATAGGAGATACAAGAATCATTTCACCACAGGGAAGATCAGTCTGCAAGTGTGTTCTATAACAGAATTACCTCTAGGTCTTTTAATCAGAAACTCTTAGAAAGCTCTCATACAGTACTTCAATTAATGTCTTTAAAATAAGCATTATGAGGAAGTAAGGGGTTCGTTTATATTTTGTTCAGGCAAAACTGAATTTCTTTATTATGATTATCAAGTGCTCAATGTTTGTTCTGACAGACTTTCTACTCAGCCAGTTGGAATGACAGGTGAGATAGAAAGAATTGTTTAATTCTGGTTGCCTTTCAAACATCTGCTTAAATGCATCTTTTCTTACCTTTAAATGTTTCTGTAACTTAGCATGACTTTTTTATAAGAATTGATTTTAGGCAGAATTGAAGCATAAATATCGGTTCCCATCAAGTGCTTTTAAATAAGTATGTTTATATTGTCTAACTATAATGGTTTCCATTTAGTCATTTGAACTTGAGTAATAGCATGAAAAGAGTGCAAAAAATGTTTATTTATTGTCATAGAAGATATGTTCAATGCCAGGGAAAATAAGCTCAATTGTCTGGAAATGTATGTTCAATTGGCTGGAAATTTGCCTGGATTTGTATGTTCAATTGCCCAGAAATGTATGTTCAATTGCCTGGAAATGTATGTTCAATTACCTGGAGATTTATGTCAATTGCCTGGAAATGTATGTTCAATTGCCTGGAAATGTATGTTCAACTGCCTGTAAATGTATGTTCAACTGCCTGAAAATGTATGTTCAACTGCCTGGAAATGTATGTTCAACTGCCTGGAAATGTATGTTCAATGTGCCTGGAATGTATTTTCAACTGCCAGGACAGGTATGTTCAATTGCAAGGAGTGGTATTTTAACGGCCAGGAGAAGTATGTTCAATTGCTAGGATAGATATGTTC